>NC_133326.1:272208297-272353297 GCF_042186555.1 Aquarana catesbeiana
GGTCATTTGGGGGGTATTTGTACTTTTCTGGAATGTTAGGGTCTCAAGAAATTAGATAGGCCGTCATTACTTCAGGTGTGATCAATTTTCAGATATTGGCACCATAGCTTTTGGACTCTCTAACATTCACAAAGACCAAATAATATACACCAAGTTGTACTTATTTTTACCAAAGATATGTAGCAGTATAAATTTTGGCCAAAATTTCTGAAGAAAAATTACTAATTTGCTAAATTTTATAATAGAAACAAAGAAAAATTCATTTTTTTACCAAATTTTCAGTCTTTTTTCTTTTATAGCGCAAAAAATTAAAAACCCAATGGTGATTAAATACCACCAAAAGAAAGCTCTATTTGTGTGAAAAAAAGGACAAAAATTTCATATGGGTAAAGTGTTGTATGACTGAGTAATTGTCATTCAAAGTGTGAGAGCACCGAAAGCTGAAAATTGGTCTGGTTAGGAAGGGGGTTTAAGTGCCCAGTGGTCAAGTGCTTAATAATGGTAATGTTAAAACAAAATTGCTTCATGGGATGGACTGCAATGCTAAATCAAAATATTTGCTGTACTTTCTCTTTAAAGATATTTTGAGACACACATTTAGCTTCATGAAAAATAAAAAAAGATAATATCAATAACTATCAATATCAATAACCAGTGGCTTTGTAATGTATCCAAGCTTTAGCAAAAGAGATTAAATATGTTACCCCAATATTTCATATTCCTGATGCGTTCTTGTGTATCCTGATCTCTCTGTATACCTGGTGAAATACCTGTGTTCCTGCCAGTCCACCTGCTCTCCTATTTAAAACTGACCACACTAGGCATAAGAGCACACCCATCTCAGTGTGGTCAGTTTTCTGGCTTTGCTTGGAGAACAGCCTGTCTGCCCTCCAATGATCAGACTTCTGCTGAGATGCAAAGCCCCCCCCCACACACACACACACACACAGCCATTCACTGGGAAGATCAGTGTACTTCTTCTTCTGCACCTCCAGCTCTCCAAGCAACTTATGCAGCTGAGAACAGCCTATGTGAACCCTTAACCACTTAAGGACCGAGCCTCTTTCTGAGATTTGTTGTTTTCAAGTTAAAAACAGTTTTTTTGCTAGAAAATTACTTAGAACCCCCAAACATTATACATTATACACCCTAGAGAATAAAATGGTTGTTGTAATACTTTCTGTTACATCGTGACACTTTTTTGAATTAAAAAATAAGACAACATTAAAGTTAGCCCAATTTTTTTTTTTATATTGTGAAAGATAATGTTACACTGAGTAAATTGATACCCAACATGTCACACTTCAAAATTGTGCCCGCTCGTGGAATGGTGACAAACTTTTACCCTCAAAAATCTCCATAGGCAAGGTTTAAAAAATTCTACAGGTTGCATGTTTTAAGTTACAGAGGAGGCCTATGGCTAGAATTATTGCTCTATTATTGCTCTACTGATCTCAGTGATACCTCACATGTATGGTTTGAACACCGTTTTCATATGCAGGTGCTACTCACATATGCGTTCGCTTCTGCACGCGAGCTCGTCGGGACGGGGCGCATTTAAATTTCTTTTTATTCTTATTTATTTTACCTTTTGTTTTTTATTTTTACACCGTTTAAAAAAAAAAAATGGTGTCACTTTTATTCCTATTACAAGGAATGTAAACATGTAAAGCATGACAGGACCTCTTAAATATGAGATCTGGGGTCAAAAAGACCTCAGATCTCATATTTACACTAAAATGCAATAACAAAAAAAAAATTGTCATTTAAAAAAATGAAAAAAAAAATGGCCCTTTAAGAGCTATGGGTGGAAGTGACGTTTTTTATGTCGCTTCCGCTCTGCAATGATATGGAGACAGGTGGGGGCCATCTTCCCCTCACTCATCTCCATGTCAGGCCACTGGCCGACGGCTCCAGTAAGTGGCGGAGGTCCTCTCCCGATAAAAGTGATCTTGCGCGCTCACTGAAGAAGAGGATACCGGGGTTATGGCAGCTAGCCACCGGAAGTGGTTAAAAAGTAAAAGAGGTATTTATGCAGTTTTTTTTTATATGCACAAATGTTTTGTCTTTCATCTCTATTTGAAACTAAATGGCCTGTGTTACAAGGTAAGGGTGCACATATACTTTATGGTCTAGTTTACACCAAAATCCCCATGCTCAGCATGGATTTACATGTGCATGTTTACATGCATTTTCAATGCGCTTGTTATACAACCCAGTGTGTTTTTTTGTTTCTCTTTTTTTTTTTTTTACTTCCAAGTTAGATGTTACCTTTTTTCCACTTTTTTTGGTAAGATCCCGGGAAATGCTGAGTAGCCTAATCTCGCAAGATTAAGCTTCAGCATAGTGCAGGAGTGTTTTCTTTTGAGATTTAGACCCGGGCACTGTAGGTAGAAGTATAGATTTTTTTTTTGCATCAAGTTTTATATTTATGTAAGAGTTTTGGCATGAGGAGGCCAAAATAATTGAACTTTGCAGTTTGATGGAACCCTCCCCACCCTCCCTAATGGGAAAAAATTCTACCCAAAACATTTCGCGAACTGCAGAACCACTGGAGTGGTTTATCTACTCCAGTGCAACTGTGGTTGCTTTTATATAGGAAAGACTAAGTTAGAATTCTGGAGAAGAGCATATAGACACATTGTATCCATGCAAACGTCAGACCCTGATCTCCCTGGGTCGTCATGTATCTTTGGTACATGGAGGCAGGTTTCCCAGTATTAAATTTCTAATTTTGGACCGAATACACCCTAGCCCCAGAGGGGGCGAATAGAATAAAATTCTACTCCAGAGAGAATTAAAATGGATTTACTTATTGAAGGCCACTCTGCCCCCAGGCCTGAATGAGGCCGTCTGTTTTAAACCATTCCTCGAAGGCTTTAACTGTGGTGGAATGGAAAAATAAATCATGGATAGTAACAAATGTGCCTGTCCTTCCCATATCTTCTAATTTAAAAATAAAAAAGGGGGGCTGGAGGTCACTTGTTCCCTTTCCCTCTCTTCTCCTCTCTATATGTACTGTATGTACCACTCTGTTTCTACTTTCATAGCATATGGCAATATAAGCTAGTTGTTTTTCTTGCTATATTTAATGTATACACCGTAATATTTGTTGTGTCACATGCATGACCCCATTAGGACATATTACTCCAAACCCGAAAGGTAGACCCAATTAATGGTATTGCACGCCTCTGTTTACCGGCTTTGGGGCTGACGGGGTTTGTGGTGGTGAGGACTGCCTCCCCCTTACAGTTCCCTTGGCATATATAATTGCCAGTATATTATATATCTAAACTATCTAGAAGATATGAATTATTAATCATAACACCTAAAACCATATGGGGTCACGTATTGACTTATTCATATAACTCGGGTGTTCCCTGTATAGGAACTACCTATCTGCCACAACATTGTTTGCTAGTCATTGCTGTACATCTTGATTTATTAACTAATGTATTCCACACAAGGATGGGTTGTCTCCTTATCAGTGTCCAACTCATACCCTATAAAGTAGGAACCATTATGTACCTTGATATTCATACGGATCACTCATCCTTTGTCTGCCTTTTTATAAAAAAAAATCAATATATGATTATGTGTACCAAGATAATTTGATGTAACCAACGGATGCCATGTGTATTTGTTTTTGACCAACGGATGTAACGACTGCCATGTGTATTTGATTTTGACAAGAATGAATTAAATGTATAAACTTCCGAAATGCCAATCGATAACACATTATACTATGTATGCTATCCCTAAGCCCTTATTTTTTATTTTTTATTGCATACCAGTCTCTGCCCACTCCAAAGTGATCATTTTTATTAGGTATTTGTGAGCTTATAATCATATCTAATTCCTGTGGGTCTGGAATTTTTCTTTGCTGTTCCTTATTTCTGTTGTAATACCAAATTACACAAAATACAATTATTCTCTTTGGGTGTGGTAATTATGCAAAAACATTCCTAATAAGTTAGTAGAATGTCCAAATATAACTTTGTCTTTCCACTATGTTCTCCTTTCTCTGCCCCTCCTGGGGTGCGTGTGGCCCGAGCGATTGCCCGGCACGGAAAGCCGCCCAGGAGTCATACCTGGGCGGCGTTATAGGAGGTACCAGGGCGTCTCAACATCCACGCCCACCGCCTCCATATTGCCACTCCGGCAGACATGCTCAGTCCGCCGGAGAGGCATTTCCGTGTCGGTGGGACGGGTGTGCGCGACGCCGCCCCAACGTCATTGCGCTCGTGCATGCGCGGTAGGGGCGGCGCCACGCATCCTCACCTCGGGGGTTTTTTACGAGGCTTCCCAGCTGACGGGCTCCGTAACACAGCTGAGCGCCATCACGGCGCCAGCTGATTGGAGCCCGTCCATTATATAAACCGGCCCCACTCACTCCCAGATAAGGCACTTTATTTGACGGATGCTGGGATGCGTGGTCAGCCGAATTTGCAAACGTTTAACTCAAGGTACTTACTATTTTTAACCTTTAGATTTGGGGATATGGCTATATCTCTTCTTTGTCTTTTTATGCAATCTGCATTTAAACATATATATCCCTACCTGCTGCTACCTTTTTGTTGCTTCCTAGACTGCAATATCAGTGTCTCCTGCAAGTCAGGTTCAGCACATATTGCTAATCCAGCACTAGGTCCATTTCCTACATACCTTCCAGACTCTCTTCACCCTTTTACTATTATCTCTTTGCATATCAGTCTCATATGGTAGCAGTATCATTGTGCCAAATGAGTCAATATCAACAAAAAGGTTTTGAATATTGAATTATAAACTTTTGACAAGCTATATAAAACTTTTACTCATTGGCATATATTATGTATATTTCTTCTGCAATGAGTCTATAAAAGTATTGTTTATACATAAAAAACTCTGAATATTTATTTTATTATATGTATCTAATAACCCTTTACACTAGCCTGTCCCCTAATTTTTCTCAAGGCATATAGAATGGATCGTCTTCTTACTTATGGTACCTTAACTTTTTGTCTCTAGGGTTACCTCTCTCTGCCCCAGTATATCGCTTTGGCCTATGCGCATTCAGGTTGGGCAGGGTAGGTGAATCTGTGTACCTCCTTGTGGAGACATGTTGCTCATCAATACCTAGCTAAAACCACCCAAGAACAGCACCCGTACCCACAATAATACAGCTGCTCACCATCCCTTCCAACACATCTTGCCTTTTCATGTGGTCTTTTAAATCCTCCCTCAGAGTAACCAATGAAACTCCTTCAGGTAGGGGGCGTGGCCTGGAGAGTGATGGGGTAGGACGTGTGCAGTGAGAGCTCCGCTTGCCCATACTCCTGCAACACAATCCTGCTGCAATCCTAGCGATCCTAACCTAACTTTTGTGCTCAACAAGCCTGTTCTGTTCCCTGCCTGGCCATCTGAGTTTTCCAGCCTCTTGGAGCGCCATCCGCGGCCGCGATCGCCGGATCTCCCCGTCCGGGGACGGCCTGTAGGAAAGACCGCGGCTTCGGCCTAGTCCGTGGAGCGGCGGCCATCTTGCTGCGCCCGGCGGCGGCTCCTGCACCTTTTCTGGCCACATCTCACCCCCCAGAGACTCCCGATTACCTGCCCTGGCCACCGGACTACCTGTGGACACTGCCAAAGTATTTTTCTACCTGGTGGTGGCTGGCTGGAGGGGCTGAGGCCTCGGCCTGGTGCCTGGAGCGGCGGCCATCTTGCTACACCCGGCGGCAGCTCCTACACATCTTATTGCCACATCTTGCTCCCCAGAGACTCCTGGTTACCTGCCCTGGCCATCGGACTACCTGTAGGCACTGCCACAATATTTATACACCCTGTAGCGGCTGGTTGGAAGGTCTGTGGCCCTGGCCTGGTCTCTGGAGCAGCGGCCATCTTGATACACCCAGGGTCACCTCCGCCCCTGACAACTCACTTGTGGAAGATTCTTAAAAGCAGCATTAGCAGCAGGTCTTTAAGCCAACGGATTTCTTCACATGCGCCGCCGATCATCCCGGCCAGCCAGAGGAAGGGGTAAGAAGTTGAAAATTTCCCCCCGAACCGGAGGAGACAGAGGCGGCCTGTGCAGACCACGTGGGGCCCGGGAGGCGCGTTAGTGGCAACATGGCGTCCCAAACAGAGCAGCCAGAGCAGTCCCCCTCTACACAGCCAGGTCTGGCTGATGTCTTGGCTGCTATAGGAAATTGCCAAGCCTCCCTTACTACTCTTACCTCCAAGATAGACGCTGTGCAATTAGATGTTGGTCTAATAAGGCTGGACATGGATAAAATAAGGGGCAGACTTTCTGTTGCGGAACAGCGTTTGGGGCAAGTGGAGGACACTGTAGAGTCTCGTGGAGCAGACTTAAGGGCCCTGCAAACCAAAATTAGAGCACTGGAATATAAATCCGAAGATGCGGAAAACCGTAATAGGAGGAACAACCTCCGTATTGTAGGTCTGGCGGAAGGAGCTGAGGGGAAATGTCCGACGGAGTTTATTGAGGGCCTACTACGTTCCCTCCTACCAGGGGCTCAATTTTCACCTTTCTATGCGGTGGAGCGAGCTCACCGGATCCCTCCCAAGCCGGGGCCCCCTGGGGCACCGCCACGCACCTTCATCCTAAAGTTTCTGAACTTCCGTGACAGGGATGAAGTACTCCGGGCTGCTAGAGTGCAGGGAGAAATACGCCATCAAAATAACAAGCTACTTATCTTCCCTGACTATTCTGTTGAGACTCAAAAGCTCAGACGCTCCTTTGACCAGATGAAGGCTGCCATGCGTCTTAAGGGCATTCGATACAGTGTTCTGTTTCCAGCACGGTTGAGGGTTCAAGACGGGGAAACTACCAGATTTTTCACCTCCCCCAGGGATGCTAACGCATGGCTGGAATCATTGCCTCCCAACCGTTAAACGCTGCAACATGCTCTTCTGTACCTCTGCTCTGAATATTGGCCGCTGATTGTCTAAATCTCAGCAGGGGAATTAATCTTGCACCCGTTGTGCCTTTTGCAATTCTTGTCGGTATACAGTTTAAGTTTTGTGCCCCTGGCTATGCCAGGTGATATCTACTTTCAAGCTTGCCACTGTTTGAGTCTACTGTGGGATAAACCTTTTTTGACTTTTATAAGATGTTCCTGAGATGCTAAGACTTTTAGAGATGAAGAGTGCCTATGTCATACTGACTTACTGCAGCAATGACTCGTTTGGTTCTCTTGGAAGCTCAGAGTTCAGTGTTGATCTTAATTCCTGAAGGAGGGTCACTGGCGGACTCTAGTGACCGTTACACGTACTGCAGGATCACTTTTTCTTCTTCTCTCACTTGCAAGTGATATACACCTCTTATTATGACTGCCTAGTCTGAAACTCCAATATAGGAGACAATCAATTGCTATTCGCATTCGAAGGAGAAAAGCACCTTGCCAGATTGACCGCCCAGAGTGTGGTATATCCTGTCCTTCTGAGCTACAAGATGATCTTCCTCATTTATCCTAAACAGAGAACATAATTTTTTTTTTTTTTTTTATTCTTCATGTGGTACTAGTTCTCTCCACACATCTACTTACCCACAGTGACCCGAAATGAGATGGTCCGAAATAACCTTTGTTGGTTGGAACGCTATTTTTTCTCCTACTTCCTAATGGCGGCGGAGGCTCTCGTCACCCTACGTGGACAATCCTCTCCACTAAGGGTTTACACCCACTGGTTCACGCTCCCTGAACTTGGGGTTTTATTTTTCTTTTTTTGATGTTTGGGAAACAAGGCATTCCTAGGTTGGGGTGGGGGATGCGGGGTGGGGGGCGGGGTTTAATGCTGGGTTTGTTTTTGTTAACACTATTTTGTTGTTTCAGGTGCTTTAGATATGACGCATGTTTGAACAGAACCATTTACACAGTGCTATGTATAATATTATATGTGTGGCTGGACTGGGATGCTGCCTGTCTGGTATGTTACATAACTGCATATCCAATATACCCCATACTTCATGGCTGAGTTAAAGGTAATCTCATGGAACGTTCGGGGGCTTAATACTGCTGTTAAGCGTTCCCTGGTGTTTCGCTTCCTACGCTCCCACAACCCGCAGATCTGTATTCTCCAGGAGACACATCTGCTGCAAAACAAAACGGTATGCCTTAGGAAAGCCTGGGTGGGCCTTAATTATCATTCCACCTTTTCTACCTATGCCCGAGGGGTTAGCATCCTGGTCCACAAGATATTACCATTTACGCTGCTTGAGGTAAAAACAGATAAAGAAGGGAGATTTGTTGTTATACATGCTACTATATTTGATAAAAATGTGGTACTAGTTGGGCTTTATGTTCCTCCGCCAGCTTCTGGCAGGGTCCTTCACGATATCATGCAAATAGCGGTGCAATTTGATACCGCATTGGTATACCTCATGGGGGACTTTAACATGGTTCCGCTGGTTGAACTTGACCGGCTACAATCCTCGGCTCGGGACACTCCGGACCTCAGGCAGTGGGCGGAAACTTTTGCCCTCACTGACGTTTGGAGGCACCTGTACCCGACATTGAAAGTCTTCACCTGCCATTCAGCCTCACACAAAACGCTGTCCAGAATTGATCTTGTCTATGCTTCGGGCCCTGCACTACAATATGTACACGACCTATCTGTGCTTCCCAGGGGAATTTCAGATCACGCACCATTGTGTTTGACACTGACGCTGTCTGTTCCACCAGGAACTCGTTTGTGGCGCTTGTCCAGATTTTGGGCTAATGATGAGAGACTGTTGGAACCCCTGACGGCCTCTATCTGCAATTTCTGGACAGACAATGCTGAATCAGCTGCCCCTGCTGTTGTATGGGACTCATTTAAAGCTTGGATACGAGGGGAGTATGGTCATAGTATCACCCGGCTCAAGCGTGACTCTACTCGATCCATAGATGAGCTGGAGGCACTGGCAGGCAGGTTGGAGGCTGAATATATTTCTGCTCCTGGGGAGGACCGGTACAGGGCGTGGAGAAAGGCTCTGCGTGACTTATCCACCACTAGGATGGCCCAGACGGACAAGGCTTTGTTATACTCCGCTCAACGCGTGTTTGAGCATGGTGGTAAAAACGGGAAGCTTCTCGCGTGGCTGGCTAAGGGAAACATACCTTCAACCCCCATAGGCTCCATTAGAGACAATACTGACCAGATCCTTACTGCCCCTGCTAATATTAATGACCGTTTTCGAGAATACTTTCAGGAGGTTTACTCCTCTAGAGATGTTGCATCGGAATCATCCATGTCCTCTTTTTTTGACTCCCTGTCTATTCCTGTTCTGTCTGAGGAGGCAAGGGAGGGGCTGGAGGCTGACATCACACTTGAGGAGATACAGGTTGCCATGGGACATCTCAAGGGAGGGAAGGCCCCGGGTGCAGATGGGTTACCATCTGAATTTTACTCTAATTTTTCTGAACTACTGGCCCCTAAGTTGACTTCACTGCTTTCTAAATTTGCAAATCTGCCAGCCCTACCTGACTCAATGAATGAGGCGATTATTGTACTGGTTCCTAAACCAGGAAAAGACCCTCTTGACTGCGCATCGTACAGGCCCATCTCGTTGCTTAATGTCGATGCCAAGATCTTTGCTAAGGTCTTGGCCACCCGACTATCTCATGTAATAGAAGACTTAGTGGGTATAGACCAAACGGGATTTATGCCAGGCAAGGGCACAGATATAAATATTAGGCGCCTATTCCTTAACTTAGCAACATCGCATGACAACATGGGGTCCAGGGTTATTGCCTCTCTAGATGCCGAGAAGGCTTTCGACTCCGTTGAGTGGAAATTTTTATGGGAAACTTTGCGTAGATTTGGATTCGGCCCCAAATTTGTTCACGGAGTACGATTGCTGTATCGATCCCCCCGGGCGCGGGTTCGCACCAATAATTGGGTCTCAGACTCCTTCGATCTGTTTCGCGGTACGAGGCAGGGATGCCCGCTCTCCCCCAGCCTGTTCGCCCTGGCGCTGGAGCCTCTGGCAATTGCCATTAGGAGTGCACCGGACGTTCTGGGCCTACGGGTGGGTATGATGGAAGAGCGCCTCTCCCTCTATGCTGACGACGCATTATTGTACCTAAATGATGCTGGGCCCTCTCTTCAAGCTGCCTTGCGTATCTTTGACAATTTTGGTGGACTCTCGGGAGTTAAAATAAATTGGACCAAATCAGTCCTATTTTTTATAGATGATGGAGTTAACTCTGGACCCCTCTCCTCCCCACTACAAAGGGTTGGGGAATTTAAATATCTTGGAGTTGTGATCACTAGGAATCTCTCTGATTTTATTGTAAAAAACCTGGCCCCTGTCCTGAACACCCTACGTTCGAAATGTGCTGCCTGGGAGAGTCTTCCTCTGAATCTTCTGGGTCGCATTAGTCTCCTTAAAATGATGATACTGCCGAAATTTAATTATCTGTTTAGGAATTGCCCGGTCTGGGTCCCCGCCTCGTTTTTTCGGGAGATTGACCGTATAGTGGGTTCCTTTATCTGGTCGGGGAGAAACCCTAGGTTGGCACGTACTACGTTATGTTTGCCTGCAGATTTGGGTGGACTTGCCCTCCCAAATTTCCAGATTTATTTTTGGGCGGCTATGTTGGTGACGGTGAACTGGTGGTTCCAGGGTTCTAGATCCAATGTGGCAACCTGTCTCGAGGCGAATATTCTGGGTTCCCTGACGGACCTTCGGAATTTTCCCTATAAAGGACCCAAGGCATATTGTGAGGTCCCTGGACCTACTAGAGCAACTTGGAGAGTATGGGAGGCGGCTAGGCGCAGATACTTGAGACCTGGCCAATTGTCTCCAGCTCATCCCCTATGGGGGAACCCACGACTTAAACACTTCCGTATGATACCGGACCCGCAGGTGTGGGCCAGATATGGTGTAACCATGTTGGAACACGTAATGTCTGGGGGACAACTGCTCTCCTTACATGAGCTTACGGCTAAATTCGGACTGCCCCGTTGGATGGGGTTCCGGTACCTACAGCTGAGACATGCAGCCAGGGCTCAATTCCCGCAAACTCCCCTGTTACAGACGGACCCCATCGAAGATCTCCTATCTCCTGGAGACTTGACTAAACCCCTATCCTCTCTATATAATGCGTTGCTGGGAAGAGATTCCCCTAAGATTAATGAATTATGGGAAAGATGGCGGGCTGATATCCCGTCGCTGGATAGGGAGGGATGGGAGGACTGTCTAGAGTATGGCCCGAAATTAGTGATAGCATCCAAGGACAAACTGATTCAAGTTAAATTTATACACAGGGTCTACTATACCCCACAGAGACTCCATCGCATATTTCCTGAGAGAGACCCCATGTGTCCTAAATGCAAAGTCCATATAGGCACATTTATACATATGTTCTGGGAGTGCCCAATGGTTGCACTATTTTGGACTAAGATTGTAGGTGAAATTAACTCCAGATTGCAGACCTCTATCCCGCTCTTGCCGGCCATGGCGTTGCTGGGGATACATGATGATGAGCAGAGGCCATATCATCTTAAATTACTGATTTCCTTACTTCTTTTCTATGCCAAAAAAGAAATACTTATGAAATGGATAGATTCTTCCCCTCCATCCTTTTCAGCCTGGGAGGCACAGATTGAGGCAGTAATTCCCATGTATAAAATGACATATATAAACCGTGGCTGTCCGTGGAAATTTGAAAAAGTTTGGGCTCCGTGGATGGCCTCGTAAAGAAAAATTAAATTCCTTATGATCATTTGACCCAATTGGGGAGGGTTTTTTTTGGAGGGTGGAGGGTGGACGGTACTTGTTGAGAATGGTACTATTAACCTATGTATTGCTTGCGGGTTTTGCATACTATTTTCCCTATCCTCAATTATGTAATCCACGTATGTAATGTATTGTACTCTGTTGAATGGTATTCTGTAACTCTGATTATTTATTACAACAATAAAGCACCACTGTTTTTGTTAAAAAAAAACTCCTTCAGGTAGGTGATCAATTGATCACTTAACCTTCAAATGGTTATCCATTGGTAGTTCTTTACAACAACTGATTTATGTACTATATTTTTTTCAATTAATCTAGATGAACCCCTCTTTTCAATTATGCCCCTGAAGAAGGACTGAAATATTAAGTACCCCGAAACGCGTCGGGCTTGAAAAGCGTTTCTCTGTATACCATATCATTGCTTACTGTTTTATGTAAACTATGCTAACTATGTAATATGTTTTTGCTACTTAGGATATCCACAATGTTTTTAGCAAATGTATTTCTCCATTAAATAAAAAATATTCTTTTATACTTTACATTAGTTTGTACCTTCCTACACATTCTACTTATGTGCAAGTGCCAGGAAAATCCATTTAGGGGAACCTGCTTTTTCTATTATTGATGATTTATTGGATGTGGCACGGCTTTTCCCTCTTTCCTAGGAGAGTTGGTCGCTCTTTTGTTATGACTTGATTTTTGGTAGAAAATACCCCTCCCCGCCTGATCAACGAATCCTAGGTTAAATAAATTTTAAAATAATTATTATTTTCTTCTAAGGGGATTCATCCCCTGTTTCTTCAAAACACCACTCCCTCCGTTTTTTGTTCTTGTAAACCACCAAGACAAGTCCTACGTTGAAAATAACTATAACTGTGAAATGGCCTCTGAAATGGAGAATGCAAACTTTGAAAATATGTTTGTGGGCCAAGACTGGGAATCTTTTTTTTTTTTTTTTTTTTTAACAGTGAATTTTTATTTTATTAAACATATAAGACAGTACATACACTTTCAGCATTATACTAGGATCTAACAGCAGTCGATAGACTACAATATGCAATCATACATATAAAAGGGTTCTTCCATTCCACTCCAACTTGTGGCGACGGACGAAATATATACAGTACATGAAGTGTGACATCTTACTGGAGTGATACAGTATTAGTAAATAAGTCTCTAGGGAAGTATCAGACGCTACTTCAAGGTGTAAAATATCCAATATACCAAACCCCCTCCCAAACGAGGGGGAAGAGGGGGGAGGGTGAACACCTGGGGCCACCCCATCTCAGGGGCGGCCACATGCATCCACCCAACTCGACCACACTTTATCGAATTTTTGAGGACAGTTTCTGCTCTCATAGGTCAGGCAATATAGCGGCAGAACATTATTTACCGCCGCCTCCCAAGCCTCCACGGTGGGTGCCTCTTTTTTCTTCCAATTAAGGAGTATTTCTCTCCTTGCATAAAATAAGGAAAATGTTAGGCATTGTTTGGTATAGCGGTCTCCCTCAATCTCTCCTAAGTAGCTGAGCAAAAAAGTTAAAGGATCCATTGGAATCTCTGTACACTGGGAATCTTTAATGCAAAAATATTTGGACAAATTTGGAGATAGTGATCGAATTGAAGCAGAGATCTCTTCTCTGTTTTTCAAACTTGCCAAAAATTTAGAGAAAAAGTCTTTGTTTTTTTGGCATATCAGGTCGTTCCAGCATCATTTAAAAAGCAACATTAACCCACTGGGACTCCGTGTCCAGATCTTCCCTACTTTAGAGGATCTGGACACGGACTTCAAGTCCACATGGGAGAATGTTTTGCAAACATGCTCACGTAATCTCATGCAGATACTAATCGATGAATATACGAAAAGATCCAAAACACTTGACATTGAAATCACCAAAATTTGTGATCAACTTCAAAAATTCAGGACACACCAATTAGTCACAAACAAAGAGAAAAAACTTAAAACTCATCTTGAATCTTTCAATAAAAATATTCTCATCAAAAAAAATTACAAATTTCACAGAGACAAAAATGCATTTGAAGCTGGAAAGGCATATAAATGGAACCAAAACAACAAGATTAACAGTAATACCAATACATCCTCTAATTCATTTCCCAACAAATCCTCGTCTCACATTTCCCTTCCCACCACCTCTAAAGTAAAACCCACACTTGGCACTAAATGCCAATTTCAAGGCGATCCCACTAAAGATCATAAATCTAAAAAACAAATTTCAGATAAGACATCTAATTTTCCACACCCCAGCCCTGCACTTTTTGATAAACCCACAAACGGGCCTATGTCTCATCACTCAACACAGGCACACTTACCTCCCACCTATCAGGACACCACAAACGCACATGAGCCAAGTCGTAATGACTCATCTTTTTTAGACCAAGTATTGGCTGGTCTCAAACCACCCCCACCCAACCTCAATACCTACACACAAATGACACTATAAATGTCCATCCCACCACATCTACACATTTGGACATTGATTTAAGTATCATAAACTTATCCTCCTATCCCTTATCAGAAAATGAAAGGTCGATCCTAAAGAAAGGATTAAATTTCTGTCCCAACTACAAGTTAGACAAATTTGAGCTCTACAAAGATCTTCAGCTATTTACCCGCAAAATAATTCTAAAAAAACTCTACCAAAAACAGGATACCAGAACTAATTATACCCCTCAAGAAAATCAAGCTTTGGATCAGCTTATCGCCTTGTTGGAGGAAAGCGATACAGCTGATCTAATTGATCAAATAGACCTCCCCCGAATCCTCCAATCAATAGAAGAATCAGATGTGGATGACCAAGCACATTCTAGGATGTCCAAACTAAAGAAAAAATCCGACCTTTGTCCACCACCTAGTACATGCCCTAACGCAGCAGCCTTTTTTAAACTTGTCAATAATGATTTAGACAAACTTAAAGGGGTTGTGTAAAGGTAAAAATTTTTTCACCTTAATGCATTCTATGCATTAAGGTGAAAAAACTTCTGACAGAACCGCCGCCCCCAGGCCCCCCGTTTTACTTACCTGACGCCTCGAAAGTCAGCTTCGCGTTCCCGACATCTGTTCCTCCGCTCACCCTGGCCGCTGATTGGCTGCAGTGGATGGATTGAAAGCAGCGCAGCCATTGGCTCGCGCTGCTGTCAATCACATCCGATGACGCGGCGCGCCGGGGGGCGGGGCCGAGTGATACAGCGAGCGGCTATAGCCGCCGGCTGTATCACGGGAGCGCGCCCGCAAGCACTCACCACCGTGCGAGGGAGCTCGCATTAAGGTGGTGAATGCTTGCGGGGAGGAGCTGAAACAGCCGCCGAGGGACCCCAGAAGACGAGGTTCGGGGCCACTCTGTGCAGAACGAGCTGCACAGTGAAGGTAAGTATAACATGTTTGTTATTTTTAAAAAAAAAAAAAAAACACCTTTACAAACGCTTTAAGATACAAAAGAAAGGACCCTCCAACTTAAATTCAGGAGAATTAGAGGCATTAAATTCCCTAGCCACCAATAATAAAATCACTATAAAGCCATCCGACAAGGGAGAAAATATAGTTGTTCTGGACAACGACCAGTACATCAATATTTGCAAAAAAATCCTCAATAATATGGACTGGTACCGCCGTATGCCGGCATCTATTATTGAAAAATACAATAAAGAATTTTACATGTTAGTAGACTCTGCATTTCTGAATAATACAATTAATAAATCTACCTGGACCTTCATCAGAAACAACTTCCCCAGGACCCCTACATTTTATGCACTTCCTAAAGTGCATACAAATTTGACAGATCCACCTGGTAGGCCAATTATCTCAGGCATTGGCTCAATAAGTGATAACGCAAGTAAATTGATTGACGAATATCTGAGGCCATTTGTAACTTCATTAACATCCTATGTAAGGGATACAAGTCATCTCTTACAAATCCTGGACCAACTTTAAGTGCCAGATCAAGCTCTCCTAGCCACAATTGACATAGAAACGCTCTACAGTTCAATTCCACACGAACGTGGACTGGCAGCAATCAGACACATACTTCAACAGAACCTGAGTTTAGACCCCACATATAACAAATTCATTGTTGCACTGCTCGAGTACATCCTTACCCATAATGTTTTCACCTTTAATGGCTCCCACTACCTCCAGGTGCAGGGGGTAGCGATGGCGACATGTTGTGCCCCATCGTATGCCAACCTGTACCTGGGGGAGTGGGAGAAAGCCTTCCTCTCTGATGAGAGCCTTACCCAATACACCAATCATATTCTGGGGTGGTACCGTTACATAGACGACATTTTTGTCGTCTGGGACGGCCCCTCGGATGTACTCGAGCAGCTCATATCAAGAATGAACAAAAACAAGTTTAATTTAACATTCACTATGTCTTTCAACAAAAATCAGATAACTTTTCTGGACATAGAGATTTATAAAGATGAACAAGGCAAACTTTCCAGCAAGCTATTCAGAAAAATCACTGCAGGTAACACCATACTGCATGCCGCTAGTTTTCATCCTCAACCCCTGATTGATTCTATACCCTATTCGCAATACATCAGGACTAAGCGCAATTGTACAGACAATGAAACTTTTCTAAAAGAGGCAGCTGATTTACGAGACAGACTATTAGCACGAGGATGTTCTCGTACATCCTTAAAAAAGGCCTTCAAAAAAGTAATGAATAGACCGAGGCAAACGCTCCTCCAAACGACTAAACAACAAAAATATACAAATCAACTAAGGATTATCACAACGTATAATCAGCAACATCGCCAAATTAGAAAAATAGTTGAAAAATATTGGCACTTGCTGGCCCTTGACCCGGCCCTGGGCCACCTGGTGCAAAATAAACCATACTTTACATTTAGGAGAGCTATATCCATTGGTGATAAGATCGTAAATAGTGAGTTTAAATCGACAAGAACACATTGCAAGTACAAGGGCACATTCGCATGTGGCTCTTGTCGTTATTGCGGATACATGTTGACCCAAAAAAATCCCACCCTCCCTAATGGGAAAAAATTCTACCCAAAATATTTCGCGAACTGCAGAACCACTGGAGTGGTTTATCTACTCCAGTGCAACTGTGGTTGCTTTTATATAGGAAAGACTAAGTTAGAATTCTGGAGAAGAGCATATAGACACATTGTATCCATGCAAACGTCCGACCCTGATCTCCCTGGGTCGTCATGTATCTTTGGTACATGGAGGCAGGTTTCCCAGTATTAAATTTCTAATTTTGGACCGAATACACCCTAGCCCCAGAGGGGGCGACTGGAATAAAATTCTACTCCGGAGAGAATTAAAATGGATTTACTTATTGAAGGCCACTCTGCCCCCAGGCCTGAATGAGGCCGTCTGTTTTAAACCATTCCTCGAAGGCTTTAACTGCGGTGGAATGGAAAAATAAATCATGGATAGTAACAAATGTGCCTGTCCTTCCCATATCTTCTAATTTAACAATAAAAAGGGGGGCTGGAGGTCACTTGTTCCCTTTCCCTCTCTTCTCCTCTCTATATGTACTGTATGTACCACTCTGTTTCTACTTTCATAGCATATGGCAATATAAGCTAGTTGTTTTTCTTGCTATATTTAATGTATACACCGTAATATTTGTTTTGTCACATGCATGACCCCATTAGGACATATTACTCCAAACCCTAAAGGTAGACCCAATTAATGGTATTGCATGCCTCTGTTTACCGGCTTACATGTTTGGGACTGACGGGGTTTGTGGTGGTGAGGACTGCCTCCCCCTTACAGTTCCCTTGGCATATATAATTGCCAGTATATTATATATCTAAACTATCTAGAAGATATGAATTATTAATCATAACACCTAAAACCATATGGGGTCACGTATTGACTTATACATATAACTCGGGTGTTCCCTGTATAGGAACTACCTATCTGCCACAACATTGTTTGCTAGTCATTGCTGTACATCTTGATTTATTAACTAATGTATTCCACACAAGGATGGGTTGTCTCCTTATCAGTGTCCAACTCATACCCTATAAAGTAGGAACCATTATGTACCTTGATATTCATACGGATCACTCATCCTTTGTCTGCCTTTTTATAAAAAAAAATCAATATATGATTATGTGTACCAAGATAATTTGATGTAACCAACGGATGCCATGTGTATTTGTTTTTGACCAACGGATGTAACGACTGCCATGTGTATTTGTTTTTGACAAGAATGAATTAAATGTATAAACTTCCGAAATGCCAATCGATAACACATTATACTATGTATGCTATCCCTAAGCCCTTATTTTTTATTTTTTATTGCATACCAGTCTCTGCCCACTCCAAAGTGATCATTTTTATTAGGTATTTGTGAGCTTATAATCATATCTAATTCCTGTGGGTCTGGAATTTTTCTTTGCTGTTCCTTATTTCTGTTGTAATACCAAATTACACAAAATACAATTATTCTCTTTGGGTGTGGTAATTATGCAAAAACATTCCTAATAAGTTAGTAGAATGTACAAATATAACTTTGTCTTTCCACTATGTTCTCCTTTCTCTGCCCCTCCTGGGGTGCGTGTGGCCTGAGCGATTGCCCGGCATGGAAAGCCGCCCAGGAGACATACCTGGGCGGCGTTATAGGAGGTACCAGGGCGTCTCAACATCCACACCCACCGCGTCCATATTGCCACTCCGGCGGACATGCTCAGTCCGCCGGAGAGGCATTTCCGTGTCGGTGGGACGGGTCTGCGCGACGCAGCCCCAGCGTCATTGCGCTCGCGCATGCACGGTAGGGGTGGTGCCGCGCATCCTCGCCTCGGGGGGTTTTTACGAGGATTCCCAGCTGACGGGCTCCGTAACACAGCTGAGCGCCATCACGGCGCCAGCTGATTGGAGCCCTTCCATTATATAAACCGGCCCCACTCACTCCCACATAAGGCGCTTTATTTGCTGGGATGCGTGGTCAGCCGAATTTGCAAACGTTTAACTCAAGGTACTTACTATTTTTAACCTTTAGATTTGGGGATATGGCTATATCTCTTCTTTGTCTTTTTATGCAATCTGCATTTAAACATATATATCCCTACCTGCTGCTACCTTTTTGTTGCTTCCTAGACTGCAATATCAGTGTCTCCTGCAAGTCAGGTTCAGCACACATTGCTAATCCAGCACTAGGTCCATTTCCTACATACCTTCCAGACTCTCTTCACCCTTTTACTACTATCTCTTTGCATATCAGTCTCATATGGTAGCAGTATCATTGTGCCAAATGAGTCAATATCAACAAAAAGGTTTTGAATATTGAATTATAAACTTTTGACAAGCTATATAAAACTTTTACTCATTGGCATATATTATGTATATTTCTTCTGCAATGAGTCTATAAAAGTATTGTTTATACATAAAAAAACTCTGAATATTTATTTTATTATATGTATCTAATAACCCTTTACACTAGCCTGTCCCCTAATTTTTCTCAAGGCATATAGAATGGATCGTCTTCTTACTTATGGTACCTTAACTTTTTGTCTCTAGGGTTGCCTCTCTCGGCCCTAGTATATCGCTTTGGCCTATGCGCATCCGGGTCGGGCAGGGTAGGTAAATCTGTGTACCTCCTTGTGGAGACATGTTGCTCATCAATACCTAGCTAAAAGCACCCAAGAACAGCACCCGTACCCACAATAATACAGCTGCTCACCATCCCTTCCAACACATTTTGCCTTTTCATGTGGTCTTTTAAATCCTCCCTCAGAGTAACCAATGAAACTCCTTCAGGTAGGTGATCAATTGATCATTTAACCTTCAAATGGTTATCCATTGGTAGTTCTTTACAACAACTGATTTATTTACTATATTTTTTTCAATTAATCTAGATGAACCCCTCTTTTCAATTATGCCCCTGAAGAAGGACTGAAATATTAAGTACCCCGAAACGTGTCGGGCTTGAAAAGAGTTTCTCTGTATACCATATCATTGCTTACTGTTTTATGTAAACTATGCTAACTATGTAATATGTTTTTGCTACTTAGGATATCCACAATGTTTTTAGCAAATGTATTTCTCCATTAAATAAAAAATATTCTTTTATACTTTACATTAGTTTGTACCTTCCTACACATTCTACTTATGTGCAAGTGCCGGGAAAATCCATTTAGGGGAACCTCCTTTTTCTATTATTGATGATTTATTGGATGTGGCACGGCTTTTCCCTCTTTCCTAGGAGAGTTGGTCGCTCTTTTGTTATGCAGTTTGATGGAAGGTCACTTTAAGAAGGAGTTGGGGATTATATCACTCAACATTTTATGTGTTCCAGAGTGTAGATGGACTGCTGTAGAGTAGCATTGTATGTTGAAAAACTGGGTTGAAGTTTTTGACACTTTTATGCATAAAGTGCAGATTATATGGATTATGGTTACTTTAGTCTTTGGGTCAACAGAGCCCAGCTCAGCCAGTTTTCAACAGTGACTTCTTTCATGTTTATACTGCTTTCTGTGTCCCTTTTGGGGAGATTTTACTCTTGCTTTATTTCCAGGCTTTGAAGGTGTCAGGAGGACAGAAGTGATATTGCTGTAGGCATCAGGACTAAAGAGACCACAAGAAACCTTTTTTGGTAGATTTTACATGTTTTAAACTGTTGTTTGAGGTTTTTTTCACTATAAAAGGATTTCGAAATATTTAAAGTATTTTCCAGAGCGCCATGTGTTGGCTGAAGAGACAGCACAAAATATGCTGCCTGCTTTGAAGCTCACTTTTTCAGTCTAAAGCCTTGGATAGAGTTGTCCTATAAAGGTAAGTCACTGCAAGAGTCACTGCTCTTGTATTTGCAACACTTACAGTGCCTTGAAAAAGTATTCACACCCCTTGAGATTTTCCATATTTTGTCATGTTACAACCCAAAACATTACTTTTTTTTTTTTTTTTGAGATTTTATGTGATAAACCAACACAGAGTGGCACATAATTGAGAAGTGGAAGGAGGATGATAAATGGTTTTCAACATTTTTTACAAATAAATATCTGAAAAGTGTGGTGTGCATTTGTATTCTGCCCCCTTTACTCTGATACCCCTAACTAAAATCTAGTGGAACCAATTGCCTTCAGTAATCACCTAATTAGTAAATAGAGTCCACCTGCGTTTAATTTAATCTCAGTATAAATACATCTGTTCTGTGAAGCCCCCAGAGGTTGTTTGAGAATCTTAGTGAACAAACAGCATCATGAAGGCCAAGGAACACACCAGACAGACCAGGGATAAAGTTGTAAAAAGTTTAAAGCAGGGTTAGGTTATAAAAGAATATCCCAAGCTTTGAACATCTCATGGAGCACTATTCAATCCATCACCTGAAAATGGAAATAGTTTGGCACAACTGCAAACCTACCAAGACATGGCCGTCCACCTAAACTGACAGGCCGGGCAAGGAGAGTATTCATCAGAGAAGCAGCCAAGAGGCCCATGGTAACTCTGGAGGAGCTGCAGAGATCCACAGCTCAGGTGGGAGAATCTGTCCATGGGGCAACTATTATTCATGCACTCCACAAATCTGAAAAAGCAACAAAAAGTGTGGCGCTAGACAATGTCATATACTAATGAAAACAGACAAATTGGACAAAGAGGGAGGATCGTAAATAACTGTTTTTGAACATATAGTCCTCATATGAACCTCAAAGATGTATAGTCTATGTGGCAATATATTTAGGGAAGAATATTGAAGAATTATATTAACATCTTGACTGAAAATCCGCTCACTACCACCTAGAGTTGAGGAGGCTTACCGGATATGGTGGACCCAATGGGGCGTACGCCGGATTGGGTCAAACAAGGCTTAGGTGGTGAGTGGCTGTATGTACTCAAGGGACGTGGCGGTCTCACGGGTTGGTTGTATTCATCCGGATGGTACCAGGAGCTTGAAAAGTGTAGGTGGTCCCCCGGATGTAGGAGGTCATGTAGATCTCAAAAGAGTGGTAGGGTGTTCCGTAAGAGGACCCCTCAAATCCAACATTCAGCGGACCAGGAATAGATGCAGAGGGGTGGAAAAAGAAAAAGAGGGCCACATAGTGTGAATCCGAAAAAACTAAAAATATTTATTTAAAGTAAAATAGATGTACACTCACATGTAGATCCAAATATTAAAACAGCGCTTGTTTGAGAAAAAGTGGCGACAATGGGGTCCTGCCCACAAATCTGGCCTTCATAGAAGAGTGGCAAGAAGAAAGCCATTGATGAAAGAATGCCAAAAGAAGTCCCGTTTGCAGTTGAGTTGATGGGAAGATGGATGGAGCCAAATACAAGGCAATCTTAGAAAAAACCCTGTTTGAGTCTGCAAAAGAATTAAAACTGGGGCAGAGGTTCACCTTCCAGCAGGACAACAACCCTAAACATACAGCCATACCCAAAAAGACTTGCAGCTGTAATTGCAGCAAAAGGTGGTTCTACAAAGTATTGACTCAGGGGGGCTGAATCTAAATACAAGCCACACTTTTCACATATTTATTTGTAAAAAAATTTGAAAAACATTTATCATTTTCCTTCAACTTCACAATTATGTGCCACTTTGTGTTGGTCTATCACATAAAATCCCAATAAAATACATTTACGTTTTTGGTTGTAACATGACAACACGTGGAAAATTTAAAGGGGTATGAATACTTTTTCAAGGCACTGTAGCTTGAGCTATTAAGTTCTGTAAACATTTGTCAACAAAGAGGTTAGAAAAAAACA
The DNA here is from genome assembly GCF_042186555.1 of Aquarana catesbeiana. Classification (NCBI taxonomy): domain Eukaryota; kingdom Metazoa; phylum Chordata; class Amphibia; order Anura; family Ranidae; genus Aquarana; species Aquarana catesbeiana. The sequence continues at coordinate 272,230,710 of NC_133326.1, forward strand.
GGAAAATATGTGAAAAGGAGCCTATACCTTTACTTGCTGGTTTAAAGGACAATACAAAATAGTAATATGCAAAGTTTATTTTTCTAATCAAAAAACTATTTCTCAACATTAAAAGAAAAGTCATTTATACAAAAGTACTGTACATTCCCTTTAATAGTTGTTATGATTCAATTTAATGATAAATAGCTTCCAGGAATAGGATGGCATCATATGGGTATAATTTTCAGAATTTCAGAAAAGGAACTATAGTTTTTTTTATGGTCATTGTAGGTTGTTAGTCATATGCATGGTGATTAATTCAAGTTTTGCGAAATCTGTGGCATTTAGAAGCCTTCCATCTCAAACAGATGACAGGTGGGTGTTTTACCAAAGGTTTTCACGTGCTTTTCATCTAAAAACATTCATCCATATCCATAAAAAAGTGAATTTGTAAGAAACAAAAATGCATTTAAATGTATTTCTGCATGCAACCAATCTTGTGTACCCTGGAGCACAATACCCCCCCCCCCACCCATCCTTTTTATCGTTTTAGCTTAGCACATAATAGAGTACTATACTTAATTCCACTCATGACATGCTATTGACAAAGTTAAATTACTTAAAATGCATCCAAAATTATAAACATTTATTATTATTGCTTTAAAAGGAAAAATATGGAGCTGCCATTGTTGGCTTTTCAAGGTGCATGCTTCAGAGCCATTATCCTTGCTTCACTACTTAGTGGGTCACTGAATCAGAAGTACAGTATTTGCATATTATTACAGGGTTTCAGTTGGCAATAAAGTAAAGATGACAGCTCTGAAGCGCCTATATTTTTGTGTTCACAGATCCCTTTATATTTCAATTATTTGTCCAAAAAATAGTTTCATATCTACACTGTAGTTTTCTAATATTTTAATGGCTGTGTAACTTTGTCTTTAGGGGCCATGATGAAATCACTTTTTATTTATCTAATTCAACAGTTAAAAGTTATTTCATTGTATAAATAATTTAGTGCCTGCTGTATCTGGGCTTTGGCTACTGATCACAGTGCTTATCAGTATATGTTCCTGAAAACCTTAGTTAAAGGATAACTGTAAATGCAAATGGAAAGTTTAATGGTTTGGGGTCAATTTTGCATTAAATTCTTTAAATCTTTATACATTGTCTGCAGATATCTAAATAGCAAGGGTTGTGGAACAATCCTGTGATATGGAATATGCCATGGATGTTGCACATTAAATAGCTCATGCAGTAAGGTGGTAAACACCGCATTGTGTGATGCATCACTAGGTTGTGATATAACAGATAGCAGAATACTATGGAAGTTCATGGGATAATATGACGGCCTGTTTTCATAAAAAGTGTAGCAAGAAAAAAAAAAACAGAATTAGAGGTGACAAAATTCTCTTTCAGGTTAAAGAAGATTCTTGAACGAAAATCTGTATGTTTCTGGCACAAGACATTTCTGGAAAGATAAATAGTGGAGGTTTACAGTCCATTTGACACGAGGGATCAAATTTTCCTCAATTTTAAAAACAGTACCGAAGACTTAAAAGGGACAATTTTGTACTGCAGCAGTACAGTACGTCGCCTTATATCTAGTGATCTTTCTGCCCTTAACCCCAAAATGGGTGCTTTTCAGACTAATGCCCCGTACACACGGTCGGACTTTGTTCGGACATTCCGACAACAAAATCCTAGGATTTTTTCAGACGGATGTTGGCTCAAACTTGTCTTGCATGCACACTGTCACACAAAGTTGTCGGAAAATCCGATCGTTCTAAACGCGGTGACGTAAAACACGTACGTCGGGACTATAAACGGGGCAGTGGCCAATAGCTTTCATCTCTTTATTTATTCTGAGCATGTGTGGCACTTTGTCCGTCGGATTTGTGTACACACGATCGGAATTTCCGACAACGGATTTTGTTGTCGGAAAATTTTATCTCCTGCTCCCCAACTTTGTGTGTCGGAAAATCCGATGGAAAATGTCCGATGGAGCCCACACACGGTCGGAATTTCCGACAACACGCTCCGATCGGACATTTTCCATCGGAAAATCCGACCGTGTGTACGGGGCATAACAGACATTGCCAGAGTCAAGATCTCCAAAGGCTGCAAAGAAATACTCACTATTATGCCTCATGTAGCAAAGAAAGCCACAAAAAAATTAACCCTAACCCCCCTTATATTTAATTGTTTGTAGAAAAGCTATCATATGTATTTCCTATGGAACAGGTGGAGGCCTGATTTCAAAATAAACTGAGAATATCCTTTGACACACAACAATCAATAGCACAATACTTTTGATATACTCAATGGTATCAAACTAGACTAATAACCAATGACCCTCCAATTGCAATCCTAAATCATATTTTGCAACTCATTAAACAAGGCTCCTTTTCCTTCCTTTATATACTGCTACATACAAAACTGTCCTCTAACCAGGGGAGGTCCGTCCATTAAAGTGGGAGTCCGGCGACCAATCTTTTTTTTTTTTTTTTTTTTTAGGTCATTGAGACACTTTGCTAATCCCAAAATAATACTCACAGTTTGGGTGTAATATTTCCGCCTCTGTCTGTTTTCGTACTGAAGAATAACTTTAAAAATGTGATGCTGGCTGTTTCCATCTTGCTTGTGGGCATGCGAAGCCCACAAGCATTGATTTCCTGGATGTGGTGAAAGCTGTTCATTCACAGCTTGTTCACAAGCATGATCATTGTTTCCACACTGAATCTTGGGAAGCCTGACACTAAGCTCCCAGGAGACAGTGCGGCGCCGGGGAAAGGCAATAAACACACCTACTCCCATGGGAGGAGAGACAGGAAGTGCCACAATAAAGTACAACATAAAGGTAATTACAGCGATAAAAAATGTTTTCGTGCGGCATTTGAACATCTATGCAATTAACTGAAGAGGGTAAGATAAAGTTAAAAATTTGAGTGGAACCCCACTTTAAGGGCTCACGGGCGCCGCCCCCCCCCCTCCGTCTATCGCCACCTCCCCAATCCATGTGTCTGGCCCCTTTCAGGACACCAGCGCATGGATTCCAATGCGGAGGGGCTGTTTTTTTGAAGCACCAGTTGGAGCCAGAGGCTCTAATAGGCTTCAATATAGGGTGGGCTTTGGGTCGCAAAGAATGCGCTCTGAGCCCACCCAGGTGTGTTACAACACCGAATCAATATTTGGTGTTGTAACACGGATCCTCCTCCCGGCCAATCAGGAAGCGGGTTTTGACACCGGTCGCCTGATTGGCTGAAAGGACAGATCCTATTGGATGCCTAGGAAGAGGAGGGAGGAGCCGCATGGCGGGAGCCACGGTGAAGCAGAGGGGACACCCATAGGAGCCCGCAACCCACCGCCCGTAGGAGCCCGCAACCCCCCCACAGGAGCCCGCCAACCTGCAACCAATGGGGTAAGTGCCCACCCTTAATTTTAAAGGTATTCTTTAAAAGTAAAAATAAAAATAGTGAAATGGGAAAGTAATTTAAAACAGCGCTCTCACAACATAATGCTTATACTCATAGAGGAATATGAAGTAGAATTAGTAAGCATAGATATAGAAATTCAAAATCTGCTTACACAGGGAACAGCCCTAAGTTATATGCTGAAAACTTTGAGAAATTAAAAGAATATTGAGAAAAAACGTTAACATTTTTAATGGCCATCACATGCTGTCAGGATGCCATCTGGAACAGAGGTGTGCATGCACCTAGCAGTAAGAGGGGTCGCTGGTTGGAGTTCCAACCATGACACTACCTGCCTGGAGTTTGCATGTTCTCCCTGTGCCTGCGTGGGTTTCCTCCGGGTACTCCGGTTTCCTCCCACACTCCAAAGACATGCTGGTAGGTTAATTGGATCCTGTCTAAATTGTCCCTAGTATGTATGAATGTGAGTTAGGGACCTTAGATTGTAAGCTCGAGGAGGGTAGGGACGGATGTGAATGTACAATGTATATGTAAAGTGCTGCGTAAATTGACGGTGCTATATAGGTACCTGAAATAAATAAATCAATATGCAGGCTAGTAACTTCTGCCAGTATCCTGCATGAGCAGGCTTGTTTGCTGAAAAACACATGCAGGCGCATTACACAGATGGCTGCTCATGCAGGTGTGTGCAGGCATCCAATTCCAGAACTGGTGAAAAAATACCCTTCTGGTGAAGGTGAAAAAGAATATTGAAAGCAAGGAGTAGTGACAGATGGTTGCTGGATGATCTTCAGCTTTCATGTGAACTCTGCTTCTGTGTATCTAATCTACGGACCACCAGTGTATGACTTTGGTTTGGCTCCTGGCCCTGGCACTGTTACCCTTTGATTCTAGCCTGCCTCATCTCTGCCTACCACGGGTGTCAGCATCCCGCCAGCTGCTGGGCCTGACCTGTGAAGTGTCTCTCCATGATCTCTCTGAGACTCTCATCTCCTGCCTACAGAGCTACATTGCTGACTACTTTCAGGAGCAGCCACCAGCGAACTGAACTTTTGTCACCTGTGCCCAGTACTCTCTGTCTCCACCTCCATGGGAGTTCAGACTTGCAAGTGAAGTCCTCTTGTCATTGTAGTCTCTAACCAGGTACATGACACATGCATGAGGAGAAAACGAGTATTATAGTACAGAATCACGGTAACGCTGCACCAAATGGCACTGCACAGGCACAGATTGCGGAAAACCACAAAGATGGGGCCACAAAGATGGGGCTAGAGATTTGGCATCAATTACTACACTAGGGCAGAATTAGGGGGCTCTCTTTTCACCTTTTTTAAGGAATGTTAACACAACTTTATAGAAAGGGATAAGCACAGAACAATTTGTAATCCACATGCATATTCTCACGCACACAGAAAGGGAAATAGTAGCACTATTGTTACATTTTTATCCACATGATGGACAAAACACTGATAGATTTGAAGTAGTATAGGATCTAAATCTACAGTGCCTTGAAGAAGTATTCATACCGCTTGAAATTTTCCACATTTTGTCATGTTTTAATCAAAAACGTAAATGTATTTTATTGGGATTTTATGTGATAGACCAGGGGTCTCCAAACTATGGCCTTTCAGTTGTTCAGGAACTACAATTCCCATCATGCCTAGTCATGTCTGTGAATGTCAGAGTTTTACAATGCCTCATGGGATGTGTAGTTCCGCAACAGTTGGTGGGCCGTAGTTTGGAGATCCCTGTGATAGACCAACACAAAGTGGCACATAATTGTGAAGTGGAAGGAAAATGATAAATAGTTTTCCAAATTTTATACAAATAAATATCTGAAAAGTGTGGCGTGCATTTGTATTCAGCTCCCTTTACTCTGATACCCCTAAGATCTAGTGGAACCAATTTCCTTCAGAAGTCACCTAATTAGTAAATAGAGTCCACCTGTGTGTAATTTAATCTCATTACAAATACAGTTGTTCTGTGAAGCCCTCAGAGGTTTGTCAGAGAACCTTACTGAACAAACAGCATCATGAAGGCCAAGGAACACACCAGACAGGTCATGGATAAAGTTGTGGAGAGTTTTAAAGCAGGGTTAGGTTATAAAAGAATATCCCAAGCTTTGAACATCTCACGGAGCACCGTTTAATCCATCATCTGAAAATAGAAAGAGTATGGCACAACTGCAAACCTACCAAGACATGGCCATCCACCTAAACTGACAGGCCGGGCAAGTAGAGCATTGATCAGAGAAGCAGCCAAGAGGCCCATGGTAACTCTGGAGGAGCTGCAGAGATCCACAGCTCAGGTGGGAGAATGTGTCCACAGGACAACTATTAGCTGTGCACACCACAAATCTGGCCTTTATGGAAGAGTGGCAAGAAGAAAGCCATTGTGGAAAGAAAGCCACAAGAAGTCCTGTTTGCAAGAAGCTATGTGGGGGACACAGCAAACATGTGGAAAAAGGTGCTCTGGTCAGATGAGACCAAAATGGAACTTTTTGGCCCAAATGCAAAACACTGTGTGACGGTAAACTAACACTGCACATCACCCTGAACACACCATCCCCACCGTGAAACATGGTGCTGGCAGTAAAGGGGTGGTTGGGTGGTCCTCAATGTGATACGGCACCTCATCCCAATATTTTGAAAAATCGTATAAAGGAGAGAGGATTGCAAGGATTATAACGGTGCCAAAATTACACAGCTGAGCTTAGATAAAAAGCATAAACATTTTATTAGCAAAATTTATATAAAAACACAAAGGAGAAGCTGGGAAGCACATAAACAAGGTGTGCATTTACAAACTCAGACAATTAAAAACATTTGTAGCGACATTTTACGGGAATCGGCCAGGAGAATGTGGCGGCCAGTTCCGTAGACAGGTATATTGAAAGTCCTACATGTTTCGCCAGATATGGCTTCCTCAGGGACAGGTGTTTATGTCTTAGAGTGCTACTATACAATCTATGAAAAAGAGATTTAACAGTCAATACCAAATATGTCATATTTAACCTCAGATTAAATCAAAAAGTAAATAAATTGAAGAAGTATAAATAAACAATTTATTATGTTTGCGAGCTGTCACACATGAACCCACACGCACATGCCCGGAATATAACCGCGAGCACTGCATTGCAAGTAGGCAGGCATCCCAACCCCCTACCTCCAACCAGGCTAGACCACCCACAAGGTGAAAAAAGGGGGGCTACCTGTAAGTCACCAGGGATGGGCACAGAGAACTCCTAGAGCTACCCCGTAAGCTCAGGGTACAATAGACGGCTGCAGGGGGCAAAAAGGAGGACCAGGCAGAAAGTATTTTCTACAGAAAGAAAGCAGGTACAATGGTTATAGTGGATCCCAAATCAGTTGGGACACAAGGAGTATACAGGCACATAATGGGACTAAAAAGTCTCTAGATCAGGGGTCTCAAACTGGTGGCCCTCCAGCTGTTGCAAAACTACAAATCCCATGAGACATTGCAAAGCTGACAGTTACAAGCGTGAGTCCCACAGGCAGAGGCATGATGGGACTTGTAGTTTCGCAGCAGCTGGAGGGCCGCCAGTTTGAGACCCCTGCTCTAGATAATACTTACAGTTTTTATTTAAAGAGGTTGTATACAGGACATGGGAACACACTGAATTTGTAACTTAGCAACTGCCACTTATCACAAAATAGGGTCCGAATAAGGAATGCCTGGAAGTGATGGAAGTGAAAAAAAGGGAAGGAGAGGGAAAAATATGTATAAAATTATACATATGTATATGCACCCAACAGAAATGTGTTGGGAAGATATAAATAATAGTAACAAAAGTTGATGGTAGGGACTTATATGGGGAAAGAGGTAGGTGTGCAGCACTTACCCGTAGAGACAGGGCAGTAGATTAGTTGGATGGCTGATGCTGAGATTACATCTATTTATAACGCCCCATTCAAAGTACTAGAGAAATAGATAAGGCATGTAAGACACTAAGCCTATGCAAGCTTGCTGTCTCAGAACGACACCTATATGTCCCATAAAATAGTACATATCGAGTGGAGATGTAAGGAGCATATCCATGTCCTGTGAATCCCTGGCGCTGGTACGGCCTGGGATGCCGGCGCTCTTATGCCCCCCCAACACACGCGCGGCGTCTGATGTCACCGCACGTGTGAGCGGACAAGAGAGCCACTGCGCCTGCGCAACTCGCAGCAGCCTGCGGGCCTACAAGGTCCAGAAGGCATAGCGAAAGTGTCAAAGTGACGTGTGTTAACACGTCACAGACACTTGCGCTGTACTGAAGGGCTGGTGACAGCCGTACAGTACACTAGAGGTGGAAGAAGCTTGCGATCGCCAGATGCGGTGGCTGGGGGCGGGCAAATGCAGATTGCAATGCCCTTAGGTGTCCATACAGCCAGGGTATCCATATGGGCTTGGGCGGCAGCATCAGAAGGAATCTGCACCACCCACCTAGCTCCTCACAATAGCCAGATGCAGGGAACGCTCGACCAGCCCAGCAAAGAAGTGAGAGAAGGGGGGCCGCCCCCCGGGGGCATGCAGGACCCAACGGGGACATCCCGGGAAAGGTGGGGGCGGGTGGAAACAAGCTTGGGACCTGTGGAATGTAGCCCGCACACCATGGGCAAAATATGGGGAGAGAGGGAAGGGAGGGGGGGGGAGGGGGACCAAGTCTGCAGCGTGTGTCCTATATAGACAGGTATGACAGCTCGCAAATTACACAAATACATAAATAAAAAACATAGTAGTGTACCAAATAGTGTAGAAAATTGATCTTAAAAAGGACTATAGATGTGCAGAGCAAAAAGGGGAAGTTGATAATAATAAACAGTATAGTTAATATATTGATGAAAGAATTATACGCGACTGTCAATATCTCGATGAATAACGGCTATATCCTGATCGGCCCGGGCCGACCCTCAGTGTGGGGAATATTTGTGGTGGGAGGAACATATTATAGAAGTGTCTATGTAAATACCTTCACAAAGGAGGTATTTAAAGAAATGACTTAAAACTGATATATTCATTGAGTCCTGGGTATCGAGTGGCATCCAGGATGTGTATCCATTTTGTCTCTAGTTGTAATAATTTTTGGTCAATATCGCCTCCTCTAGCGTGTGCAGGGACATGCTCAAGAGCTGTGAAGCATACAACATGGGGGTCATAGTTGTGGTGATCTGCTATATGTCGATTAACCGAGGTGGATGTCTTATGTTTGTACAAAGGTTTGATGTGATCACCAATCCGTACGTTAAATGCACGTTTGGTTTTCCCAACATAATAACTGCCACAGATACAGGTAGCCAGATATACTATGCCTATAGATTGACAGGTAACATTATGTTTAATTTTATGGATTTGACCGTTTGGTAGCGGAGTTTCACGTGCATCATAAATGAAGTCGCACATGTCGCAATTTCCACAAGGAAATGTGCCAAAAGTTGTCAATGTGAGATCAGATTTAGGTGCGTGGTGACTAGTTATGATTTTATCTTTTAGTGATGGAGAACGTCAATAGGTAATCTGAGGCTCGGATTTGATGTATTTTTTAATGGTATTATCAGCAGTAAGAAGAGGCCAGAACTTATTAAGAATATCTCTGACCTCACTGTGGTGTTGTGAAAATTCAGTTATCACACGGACAGGTTGAAAGTCGTCCGTGTTTTTATTCGAGTAGATTAGTTTTTTCCTATCGAGCTTTTTCACTTTGTTGAAGGCTTGTTTCAACAATCTATGGCTATATCCTCTTCTTTTTAGTCTCTCATATAGGTCCCGAGAGGCTGCAAAGAAGTCCTTGTCGTGCGAACAATTACGTTTAATGCGGAGGTATTGGCTGTATGGAATGCTATTTAAGAGTGGTTTTGGATGAGCACTTTTGGCATGGAGAATGGTATTTCCAGATGTATCTTTACGATACAAGGCTGAAGAGAGGTTACCATCCGGATCCAGTTGAATCTCCAGATCTAGAAAGGTAATCCTTCTCTGGCTGCACTCCATCATAAATTTAAGATTGTATGAGTTATTCCCAAGGGTGTCAACAAATTTCAAAAGATGTTCACGAGTGCCAGACCAGAAAAAGATCACATCGTCGATATACCTGTGCCACGATACTACGTGGCACAGGAAATCAGCGAGGTCAGAATTTCCAAAAAGTTCCCTTTCCCACCCCCCCAGGTACAAATTGGCGTAGGATGGTGCACACTTGGTGCCCATAGCTACACCTTGCACCTGGAGGAAGTGGGAAGAGCCGAACATAAAGTGATTTTTTTGTCAAAATAAAGCCCAAGAGGTCGATGACAAACTGGCCATAGGCCTCAAATTTGGGGCCTCTTTCTTGTAAAAAATTGGAGATTACTCTAATGCCGTTATTGTGGGGTATAGCGTTGTACAAACTCTCTACGTCTAACGCCACCATCCAAACATTGGGTGGAAGGCGTAGATCTGCTAGAATACGAAGTAAATGTATAGTATCTTTCACATAGGAGGGGAGGGCCACAATGTGTGGACTTAGGTACTTATCCACCAAGGCACTTGCGTTTTCAGTGAGACTTAGACATCCTGACACAATGGGATGGCCAGGAGGGCATTTGAAAGATTTGTGGAGTTTCGGTAGAGCGTAGAAAGTAGGTATTCTGGGGTCTTTTACGTTTAAGAATTTCCAAGTGTTGACATCTATAGTCCCTTTTTGGTAGGCCGAAAAGATGAGTTCATAATATTCAGTAGCAAAGTTGTCTATAAGCAATCGTGAAATGGGTCAGTACCAATCTTTATTATCCAGGATGTTGTGGCACATGGACTCATATGCCGCAACATCCATAACAACCACGTTGCCACCCTTATCCGCTGGTTTTATTACCAGCCCAGGGTGGTTCTGTAGCGATTTAATAGCTTGTTTTTGGGCAAAGGATAAATTAGATGGATATGAGGTGGAAAAGTCATGGTGTTTAATGGCACTCGTAATCTGTTCCACGAACGCCCAGATTTTGGGGTTCGCTGAGAGATTAGGGAAGGATCTAGATCTAGGTTTGAAGGAAGATGGAGGGGGGAACGAAACACCGGAGGCCACAATGCCATCACCATCCCAGTGTAACTGGCATTCGTCCTCGGTTCCGCCCTCCTCCAAAAGAGTAAGTAGATCCTCAATGGCTTGAATTTCAGCTAATGTAGAGGCAATGTTTTCCAATGATGGCTCTATGGCTTGAGCTTTTGAAGGTTTATCAAAAATGACTTTATACATTAATTTTCTTGCAAATAGGTGGACGTCCTTAATGAATTGGAATTTGTTGAACTCGGCAGAAAGACAGAAAGTCAGGCCTAATTGAAGTACCTTAGTCTGTTGTTTAGTTAGGGGAAATGATGACAAATTTACAACATCTAAGTCATGGGTTCGTTGTAACTGGGAGCTTTTGGGTGCTGAGGTGTGGGGCTCTGTATCGGGTCCAGTGCCTGGGATAAAAAAATGGGAGCTAGTTTGGGATCAGTGGATTGTGTCGCAATAGGAAACATAGTGGTTAAATTCGGTTCACTTACCCATCTTCCCATAGGGGTAGGTATAGCAAGAGGTGCAGAAGTCGCTGTAGTGAGTGCCATGTGCGCAGAGCGAGTAGTAGTGAGTGGTGGACGTGGTAGTGCTCGTGTGAGCGGAGTGGAGGTGCTGGTGGTTTTTGGTCGGACGACCATAGGCTTGGTAGTACTAATGATACCAAGGGTGCGTCGAATAGAGTCCGTGGAGGTGGTGGGTAGTTCTCCCTTCCTTTTTTTGGGGATCCTGTCCTGTGAGAGATCCCGATATGAAGAAAACGAAGTGCAGAAAACGTTAGGTACTTCATTGTTGTTTCTAGGTACATGCTCAGAGCTGGGTTTAGTAGTGGGTTTTTTAGGGACATTCCCGTCCCATCTATAGGCATAGCCATTAGTATGAGCGAGTTTGTCACGTAAAAATTTTTTTTCCTTGGTGTTAATAACCTCCACTGTGTATTCCTCGAGGTGGGCCCGGAGGTCTTTTTCCCTCTGGGTGAACCTCGGGGAAGACATGTCAGCAGTGCGATCCGAAAGCCATTCATTGATTGAAGTGTCAAGTAGAACCAGTTCCTTCTCATACTCTTGACATAGCATGCTCATCATATTAAAAGAGCACGCTTGTAAGTTATCCTCCCAAGCCTTTTTTAAAGGATCTGTGTTTTTTTTAATATTGGGGAAAATTTGTATTCTGAGTCCCCAAGGGACAATTTGATGTTCCACGTATTTTTCAAAATACACCTTGTGCCAATAAATACGGACTTTCTTTTCTAATAATCGTTGAAACCTAGTGAAAGATTTGTCAAGCTCTATGTCAGAGATGTTTGAAGCTGTATGAGACGTTTGTATTTTGGTCATTAAATCCTCCCATGCTTCCCCACAGAAGTCAGCCAAAAGTCAGCCAATTTGCTGAGAGGCATGGTGAGTATTTTGCAGCTCTCATTTGTTTTTGAAAATGAAGAAAGACAAGAAAACATTTTTTTTTTTTCTTTTTTCAATTTTCAAAACTTTGTGACAAAAAGTGAGGTCTGCAAAATACTCACTATACCTCTCAGCAAATAGCTTGGGGTGTCTACTTTCCAAAATGGGGTCATTTGGGGGGGGGGGGGGGGTTGTGCCACCTGGGCATTCCATGGCCTCCGAAACTGTGATAGGCAGTGAAGAGTGAAATCAAAAATTTACGCCCTTAGAAAGCCTGAAGGCAGTGCTTGGTTTTCGGGGTCCCGTACGAGGCTAGGCTCCCAGAAAGTCTCACACACATGTGGTATCCCCGTACTCAGGGGAAGCAACAGAATGTATTTTGGGGTGTAATTTCACATATTTCCATGACATGTTTGAGCAATATATCATTTAGTGACAACTTTGTGTATAAAAAAAAAATTTGTCTCTTTCCCGCAACTTGTATCACAATATAAAATATTCCATGGACTCGACATGCCTCTCAGCAAATAGCTTGGGGTGTCTACTTTCCAAAATGGGGTCATTTGGGGGGGTTTTGAACTGTTCTGGCATTTTATGCACAACATTTAGAAGCTTATGTCACACATCACCCACTCTTCTAACCACTTGAAGACAAAGCCCTTTCTGACACTTTTTGTTTACATGTAAAAATTATTTTTTTTTTGCAAGAAAATTACTTTGAACCCCCAAACATTATATATTTTTTTAAAGCAAATACCCTACAGATTAAAATGGTGGGTGTTTCATTTTTTTTTCACACAGTATTTGCGCAGCGATTTTTCAAACACATTTTTTGGGGAAAAAACACACTTTTTAAAATTTTTTTTTTTCAAATAACAGTTTTTATTATTGTTTCATTCTTGGTTGCAATACAGAATAAAGGAGCATGGAAAATTGTAAATATTGTTCAACATATCTTATCCACAATCAAACATATACTTATGATAAAGGGGTTTTGAGATCATATTAAGTTTCAAAGATATCTCATTGTTTAACTGCTAGCCATTCCTTTTGTGAGTAAAGAATGTTAATTCAATTACATTAATGTAAATTAATGTCTATGAAAATTCAAATCTATAATAACTGCGCTGTAGAGAAACAAATAGATTGGAAGTAAGAGGGAAAGAGAGAGAGGGGGTGGAAAGTATAAGGTAAGCCATCTAAGTAGGGTTGGTACCTGGTCATGGTGGGTCCTCCCGGAGATGCCACAGCTCCCACACCTCATTGTGTGCCTCCAGTCTGTCCTGCAATCTAGCCGTCATTCTCTCCATCAGTTCAACGTCTTTAATTCTGGAGTACAGATCTTCAGAAGAGGGTGGGGAACAGCGTTTCCAGTTTAGGGCTACTAGACATCTGGCCGCTGTGAGTATATGCCTTACTAGTTTTTTATATGGTGTGCGGAGTTTAAGTGGTGATAGGCCTAGTAAAAAGAATTTTGGAGAAGCTTGGACTTGCAGTTCCAAAAGGTGGGACAATAGACGCTGGACTTTGTCCCAAAAGGGGACAATCAGTGGGCACTCCCAGTAGATATGTATGAGGGTGCCCCTTGCTCCCTGACAGCGCCAACACCGGTCTGAGGTAGCAGGGAAAATTGCATGGAGTACATCTGGGGTCATATACCAGAAGAACAAAATTTTGTATGCATTTTCCTTATAAAGGGTGCACATTGAACTTTTTGCTGTTTGATTCCAGATCACCTGCCATTGTGCTAGGGGTAGTTCTTCTTCGAGGATTTTCTCCCATCTCAGCATGTATGAGTGTTTTCCCTGCTCCTCTAGGGAGATGGCATTTAGGATCTTATAAATTCCCGAAATGACCCCTTTCTGTGCATTCCCCTTTAGTATTATAGATTCAAAGGGGGACGGTGGAGAGAACTGCAGGTTCGGGGTTATAGTCAATGCGTAGTGCCTAATTTGTAAATATCCGTAGAATGCCTGTTTTGGTAGGTCGTATTTTGTTTGTAATTCTGAAAAAGATAGTAATTTACGAGTTCTAGGTTCCACTATACTTCCAAAATGAAATAAGTTTCTAGAGGACCAAGGGTAAGACATCTGGTGTGTGAGGCTATCTGGCACTTTGGGATTGCAGATAAAGGAGGTCAGTGGTGATCTCTCTGAGGACAATTTGTGAGGTCGGGCCAGTGCACGCCAAGTTCGTCGTAACAATGACATGGGGCCCAGCATCCGCCCGGGGGGCACCTCCGCCTCCGCACTCCATAGAAGGTTGTTCGGGTGTATTGGAGCTAACCAAAGCTTTTCGATTTCGGTCCATTTATTAAATGATTTTTGAGTGAACCATGAGGCTATCGCTCTTAATTGCGCAGCCTGGTAGTATTTAGTAATGTCGGGGAAAGCTAGTCCTCCCTCCCTGCGTGACGCCAGCATTACCGTCCTCGGTATTCTATGCCTTTTATAGTTCCAGACAAATTGGAGTAGTTCTGACTGGAGCTTTTTTAAGTGTTTAAGTGGTATGGGGACAGGAAGGGTTTGGAAAAGATATAGGAGCTTCGGGAGGATGGTCATCTTAATAGAGGCTATACGGCCCAAAAGGGAGATATGATGCTTTTTCCACTGTGTTAGTAATGTTCTGACAGAGTGGAAGAGGGGAGGAAAGTTTTCTTGGTATAGGGTGGCATATGTGGGGGTGATATAGGTCCCTAGGTACCTTAGAGCTGCCGTTTTCCAGTTGTAATGGAAGTTGGCTTTTAAGAGTGCAAGTTCAGCTTCAGGGATATGTAAAGGCAGGGCCTCCGATTTTAATGCATTGATTTTATAGCCTGAGAGAACTCTAAAATTGTCTAGTTCCTTATGTAGAACCGGGAGGGTGAGAAGAGGATGGGTTAGTGTGAGGATAATGTCATCGGCAAATAGAGAGATTTTAAATTCCCTATCCCTGACCATTATCCCCCGTATGTCCGGATTGTTCCGGATCGAGGCGGCCAAAGGTTCCACGCACAGTGCAAATAATAGGGGCGACAGTGGACACCCCTGTCTGGTGCCGTTCGCGACCGAAAAGGGTGTGGAGAGTGCAAAGGGGGTTCTGACCTGTGAGGTGGGGTTGGAGTAAAGGTGCCTGATCGCTCGCATAAAAGGTCCGCAAAAGCCCATGTGGGTCAGTGTGGCGAACAGGAAGGGCCACCCCAAACGATCAAAAGCCTTTTCGGCGTCAAGGCTTAGCAGCATAGCGGCGGATCTCTCCCTGTCCGCCACTTCCACCAGATCAATCACCCTTCTGGTGTTATCACTTGCTTGTCGCAGTGGGACGAACCCCACCTGATCCCTGTGGACCAGTGACGGGAGGATCATATTTAGGCGGTTGGATAAAAGTTTGGTGAAAATTTTCAGGTCTGAGTTCAGGAGTGCAATGGGTCTGTAATTGGCGCAGAGGGACGGGTCTTTGTCTGGTTTGGGAATTAGGGTGATGAAGGATCGCTGCATGTCTACTGGGACGGGGGTGTCATGGAGGAAGGTATTATACAGCTTGCACATATAGGGAAGCAGCTGAGGGAGAAATGCCTTATAATATTCATAAGGAAAGCCGTCTGGGCCAGGGGCTTTATGGTTTGGTAGGTTTTTGACAGTCAGTTCTATTTCCTCTTCTGTTATCTGTGCATTAAGCGATAGGAGGTCAGATGTTTGGAGATGTGGGATTCCACTTTGCTCTAAATATTGTCGCATCTTTTGAGTCAGGTCTGGAGAGGGAGGGTTACTGGGTATGTCGGGACTGTTGTATAGGTCTTTGTAAAATTCTGCAAAAGTTCGGGCGATGTCCACTGGGTGGGATAACATCTGACCTCCCTTGTTTTTAATCTGATTCGGGGATAGCATGTGGGTACGTTCACGGAGTTTGTTGGCTAGGAGAGAGTGGGCCTTATTACCCTTGTCGTAAAACATTTGTTTTAGTCTGGTCAAGGCCTTCTCTACCTGACCTAAGGCTAGGTCCCTAAGAATCATACGAAGGTTAGTTATTTTTTTAAGTAAAGGTATTGTGGGGTTTGTTTGGAGCTTGTGTTCTAATACTCTAAGTTCTTTTTCCGCTTTCACTTTTGCAGTTAGGGCGTCTTTTTTTAACGCTGTGGAGAGCGTTATACATTTACCTCGGAGGACTGCCTTATGGGCTTCCCATAGCGTGGTAGTGGAGACCTCCTGGTTATTATTCTCTTTGAAATATAGTTGTAGAGTGGAATTTAATTCCGTCAGGGAGGGCGTGTGTTGGAGGAGGAAGGTGTTGAGCTTCCAATTATAAGGCCTACGGAAGGTAGTGCCAAGGTCTATGGTGAGTAAGATAGGGGCATGGTCAGACCATGAGATCGGGAGAATTTGAGCCGTGTGGGTGAGCTGTAGAGTGTGATTATTAACAAAAAAGTAGTCTATCCTGGAGTGGGTGCGATGAGGGGCTGAATAGAACGTGTATTGTCGATCGCCTGGACGGAGAGCCCTCCACGCATCAAAGAGCGCATATCGTCTGGAGATTTGCCTGAATAGTCTCGAGTCTCTGAGAACTCTGGGTGAGGTTGTTTGGGGGCCCACCGTCTGGCGATCTGTGTAAGATGAGTGGGTGAGATTGAAGTCGCCTCCTATTACCAGAACCTTAGGTGTTGTTTTAAAGAGGCGGGTATACACCTTGGACAGAAAACTGTGCTGTTTGACATTCGGGGCATACAAGGTGCATAAGGTAATGTCCTGTGACTGCCATTGTCCCTGTAAAATTATGAAGTGGCCATGTGGGTCGCAATGCTGGGTCACGCAAGTGAAGGGGGCCCCCCTCTTAATAAGTATGGCCACTCCTGCCCTTTTATGGGTGCCCGAAGCCATATAGATCTGAGAGTAGTGCCTAGAGGCGAACGCGAAGGAGCCCCCCTTATCATAATGGGTCTCCTGGACCATAATAATATCAGCCCCTGACTGCCTGAATTCCCTCAGTGCCAGATGTCTTTTTTTATTGGAGTTTAATCCATGTACGTTTAATGAGAGTATCCTAGCCATGGTAATGTGTGGGGTTGTGTGAGTAGGTGCTCACCTGGTGTTGATGCATCTGCAGTCCGGACTGGGGCTTGGGGCAGGCACTCTCCGGGAGGAGACCAGGACCCTGCACGGTGGTTGCTGGGTAGGTTTGGTGATGGCTGGGAAGAAAAGGAAGGAGGGTAGGTAGAGGGAGAGAGAAAAACACTGTTAGTGGGTAAGGAACATGGAGAACATACATTCCTAATAAACCTATAGAGGCCAACGGGCCGAGGTCTGGACGGATTCCCCTGAGGCCCCCCACCCCAAGAAGGAGGAGTGGGAAGGGGCACCCGGGAGCCCGTAGCCAGCCAAAAACAATTATTCTACAGCACATAGTCTACGACCCTGCACTGATATCTATCTAACTATCAGGGGGGGGGAGTGGTAGTAAACTGGGTTTATACCAATCTCTCCGGAACTCATCTGAGTTAAGCCCTAGGTGGTAAAGTGGATTTCAGCATGGGGGGGCAATCTTGGGGGGCCTAAGCTGAAGTTGCTTAAAACAAACTAAAGTAAACTGCAGTCTAACTGGGGGTATATATTGAGCCTAAAAGCTTAGGTCCTGCAGATATAAAGAGTCACAGTGGTTGCATCTCAGCGGTTCTTTTGCTTGGTGGGCTTGCGTTGCGGGTCAGAGTCCCGGGACCGGTTGGAGGGAGGCACTTTCTGCCAGACTGTAGGCGGTGGTGGCGGAGTTGCTACAATGTCCCAGTCCGGTAGCTTTGGTGCCGGGATTTCAAGAATGTTACAAAAGGTGCGCAGATCTTCTGGATACCTCATTACCGCGGATTTGCCCTGGTGTTTTGCCGTGAGGCTGAAGGGGAAACCCCAGCGATAGGTGATGTTCTCTTTCTGCAGTAACTGTAATAGCGGCTGGAGAAGTCTGCGTTTTTGCAGGGTGATCCAGGAGAGGTCTGGGTACAGTTGTATCTGAACATCATCAAAAGTCACTTTACGAGCCAGGCGGGCCCGTTTCATGATTTCTTCCTTGATGAGGTAGGAGCTGACTCTACAAATGATATCTCTCGGTTTAGCGGTGGCGCCTTTAGGGCGAAGCGCTCTGTGAGCTCTGTCCAATTCAATGTGTTTGTTAGGTGGCTCCCCGATTAAATTATTAAAGACAGATTGTAGGATTGTTTGGAGGTCCTCGGGTCCCTCCGCCTCCGGGATACCTCTCACTCGTATGTTGTTGCGGCGTCCTCGATTGTCCAGGTCTTCCACGTGTCTTTGCATATCTCTCAACATTTCTCTGTGGTCAGCTCCCTGGAGTTGTGTCCTATGGACCGCCAGTTTGGTTTCTTGTATCTCTTCTTCAGCCATTTCCATCCTGTCTGCCAGGTGTTTGAGCCCCGTTTGGAGTACTTGGATTTCTGTGCGGCAGGTGGATTTCACATCTTCAATGAGTTGTCTGAAATCTTCCTTCGTGGGGATGGCTTGTAGGTATGCTTGCCACTGAGGATGTAAAGGTGGATCCCCTGTGGTACCATAACACTGATTGGGTGGCGGTCTGCCAGGTGGAGTGGCGTTGGAGTATGTGATTCCCTCCTCTCTGTTTGATTGCGTTCCGGTTGCTGGGGAGTCCCATGGGTCTGACCAGGTTTCGGCCTGTCGCTGGTGGGGGGGGCTAGCCCCTGTTGGGAGTAAGGTCAGGGCTCCTGCCTTCTGTGCATATGAAGGCATGGAGGATGGGTGGTGTCTGGATGTGCTAGAGTCTCTGGAGCGAGATAACCTCTGCGCTTTAGGTGGAGGGGATGTGACCGTGATGGTCCAGGGACTGTCCTGTGTTCCCTGAGGTGTTCCCTGAGGGAGCTGATGCGCTCTGGCAGGGGGGCCTGCAGGCCTAGGCAGTGGTGGATAGTCCTGGGAGAGGTCTGAGGAGAGTGGGGATGCGGGGTCTTGGCTCTGGATCTGGGGGTCAGAAGTCGCTCGCAGCAGCCTCGGGAATGCCGCGGAGCACTGCGTGTATGGCGGGGCGGAGATAGGGAGCGTGGCTGATGGCGGCCCATGTGTTTGTGCCGTCTGGACGCCGGCATGTGGAGAAGGACTCACCGCTGTGGTGTGAGGGATGCTCTCCTGGGAGATCGCCTTCTCCAGTGGAGGGTCCCCCGCATGTTGCTGTCGGTCTGGAGCGGGTTGTGGAGCCTGAGAGGAGCTCCGGTGGTGAGGCGCGGAAGTGACCGGCGCCATATTGGCCTCCTCGTTCCGAGATGCGTCCGGCTGGGTGAAGTAGGAGCGGAGGTCTGTGGAGGCACCCGGAGGGGGATTCGGTGATCCCCTGTATTTGGAGGAGCGGGTGGTCCGTGATTTGCCCATAAAATTGCGGTTAATCGCCCCCAAGATTGCCTTTCTCGCTGCGGGCTCAGAGAGCAGGGAGATCAGGCTTCCATCTTGCTCGGCTTCCGGTCACGCCCCCCCTTTTTAAAATTTTAATGCACTAAAACACACTATATTGCCCAAATGTTTGATGAAATAAAAAAGATGATCTTAGGCCGAGTACATGGATACCAAACATGACATGCTTTAAAATTGCGCACAAACGTGCAGTGGCAACAAAATAAATACATTTTTAAAAGCCTTTAAAAGCCTTTACAGGTTACCACTTTAGATTTACAGAGGAGGTCTACTGCTAAAATTACTGCCCTCGATCTGACCTTCGCGGCGATACCTCACATGCATGGTGCAATTGCTGTTTACATTTGACGCCAGACCAACGCTTGCATTCGCCTTGAATGAATGAATGATTTGTAAAGTGCTGCAAGTGCGAACTGAATCGCCTCAGGGCACTAATGCTTTTTGTGCTGTCATCCTCTTAGAAGAGGAAGGTCTTGAGTTTTTTCCTGAAGGCCAGATAGTTTTCTTCCATGCGGATGTGAGTCGGAAGAGCGTTCCATTGCCGAGGTCCCTGGACTGCGAATCTTCGTTCTCCCCTTGCTTTGTAGCTGTATTTGGGAATGAGGAGGAGGTTTTGGTTAGATGATCACAGATTGCGATTGGGAGTGTAGTGTTTTATTTTCTCTCAGAGGTTTTGAGGGGCGTTACCTTGTATGCATTTGTGGGTGAGGCAGAGGGTCTTAAATGTGATCCTATTCTTTACGGTTAGCCAATGTAGGCTCCTCAGGGGTGGGGAGATGGACTCCCAGGGTTTTTTTCCTGTTAGCAGTCTTGCCGCCGCATTTTGGATGGCCTGTAGGCACGCAAGCTGATATTGGGGTAATCCTTTGTAAAGTGAGTTTGCGTAGTCGAGTCGGGAATTGATGATTGTTCCGACTACTGCTGCTTTGTCCTCTTCTGGGATGAAGGGGATGAGTCTGCGTAGCAGGCGGAGGAGATGGTGAGATCCGCTAACTACTGATCCTATTTGTGCATCCATTGTCATTTCTGAGTCAAAGATAACTCCAAGACTCTTGGCTTTGGTGCGCGGAGAGATGGTTTGTCCTAAGATGGTGGGAGGAGTCCACGGGGTCTTGGTTTTGGCACTTTGGTTAGCGTGTAGGAAAAGAAGTTCTGTTTTTGACCCGTTGACTTTGAGGGAACTAAAGGTCATCCAGTCATCTATCAAAGTGAGGCATTTCTTTAATTGCTGATGGTGGTCTTTTTGTCCGGTGATGCGAAAGTAGATTTGGGTGTAGTCAGCGTATGAATGGAAGCAGAGGTCTGATTTTTTGATGATTTTGAGGAGTGGGCGGATGTAGATGTTGAATAACACTGAGCAGAGAGCAGGGGGGGACAGGGGTGCTTTTTTCTTTTTTTTCTTTATTTTTTTTTTGCTTTTTTATCTTATTTTTAAACTGCTCCTTTCATTTTTTTTTTTTTAATCATTTTTATTGTTATCTCAGGGAATGTAAATATCCCCTATGATAGCAATAGGTAGTGACAGCTACTGTTTTTTTAAAAAATTGGGGTCTATTAGACCCCAGATCTCTCCTCTGCCCTCAAAGCATCTGACCACACCAAGATCGGTGTGATAAAATGCTTTCCCAATTTCCCAATGGCGCTGTTTACATCCGGCGTAAGTCATAAAATGCTCGTAGCTTCCGGTTTCTTAGGCCTTAGAGATGTTTGGAGCCACTCTGGTCTCTGATCAGCTCTATGGTCAGCTGGCTGAATCACCGGCTGCATTCTCAGGTTCCCTGTTGAAACAGGAGAGCCAGAGGAAAACACGGAAGACGGTGGGGGGGGGGGGCATTCCCTCCCACTGCTTGTAAAAGCAGTCTAGAGGCTAATTAGCTGCTAGGATTGCTTTTACATGAAAGCTGACCGCTGGCTGAAAAGAATGATACCAAGATGATACCTAAACCTGCAGGCATCATTCTGGTATAACCACTCAAAGTCGTGAATGGCGTACCTGAAGACAAAAAAATGGTTAACAATAAAGCACAGTAAACAGGAGAGTATAAAAAATTGCATACCTGAAAAGCAAACATGATAAAACATAATAACAATAAAACATTGCAGAATAGAATACAGTAAAAAAGAGCAGAACAATAGAGAGAGAATAGAGAGAGAGAGAGAACAATAAAACGACAACTATTTTTTTTTCTTTTCTTTTTTTTTTCTTTTTTACACTTTTTTTTGTAACTGTAACTTTTATAACTGTAACCAGTTCCAGGTTCGGGTCTCTCAAAATGCGATGGCATCTTGGGAGACCCTGTGAAAGTGTGCCTAGTCTGTGCAATGCTGTACCCTACGCTAATACTCAACTAGTGAATGGTAGCGTTCAAAACATTCACTAATGCAAAGACCAGGATTGTCAGGACAGGAGGGACAATAATAGTGGGTGTCACGCCTATATCAGCGCTTGCTGTAGACACAACATCTTTTTTGGGGGGGTTTGTTGGGTAGGGGTACTCGGGAGGACATAAAGAAAATACCTCTCATGCAGCCGACTGCATTTGGTTGGAGTTGTGAATGGGGGAAGTACGGGTGCTGCAGAAGTGGTGGGTTCCCAATTATTAGGATTGGCGAATGCAGCAGGAAGGGCATTATGGGTACAACGGGCCTGTGTTTGTCTTCTTCTTGGTGGCAGCGGGACACTACTTGTGCTTGCCACCTCATCAGCTTGAACTGCACTTATGGGACTCGCCACGTCACCAAGTGTTACTGCAGTGCTGGTTTGACTATGACTGGGGTGTACTAGGCCGCTGGTGCTTGCCAGTTCACCAAAACTGTTAGCGATCGCAGGGATCAGGCCTGACTCTGCGAACACTGCAGTTATGCGTTTAGTGTTTTGTAAGTGTCAGTGATCGATCGATACTGCACTTGGGTGGGCTGGGCTGGGCCGGGCGGAGGGGCAAAACGCAGGTGCTAGCAGGTATCTGGGCTGATCCTGCTAACACTGCGTTTTTGGGAACCCTAAACTGCTGGGGACGCTAGTATAGATCTGATCGGATCAGATATTGATCCGTTCAGATAATATACCACTAAGGGAGGTGTACGGTGCGTGCGTGGGTGTTAGCGGTACTGGCGCTAACCTGACGCTGCTTGGGGCTGGCGCTTGCCAGTTCACCAAAACGCTACCAAAAAAACTGTTAGCGATCTCAGGGATCAGGCCTGACTCTGCGAACGCTGCAGTTATGCGTTTAGTGTTTTGTAAGTGACAGTGATCGATCGATACTGCACTTGGGTGGGCTGGGCTGGGCCGGGCCGGGCCGAGCAGAGGGGCAAAACGCAGGTACTAGCAGGTATCTGGGCTGATCCTGCTAACACTGCGTTTTTGGGAACCCTAAACTGCTGGGGACGCTAGTATAGATCTGATCGGATCAGATATTGATCCGTTCAGATACTATACCACTAAGGGAGGTGTATGGTGCGTGCGTGGGTGTTAGCGGTACTGGCGCTAATCTGACGCTGCCTGAAACAACGCATATCACCGCCGGGCGATCAGGGGGCTAAACCTTTATTAGGTAATAAACGGCGGGTGCCCTGACACTATAAAAAATAAACTAACTAACCAGCGTCACCCGTAACAGTTATATGGTGATCAGTGGTGAAAGGTTTAACTAGGGGGCAATCAAGGGGTTAAAACATTTATTAGATAGTATATGGGGGTCCCTGATGCTATAAAACGCTGACGGCGAACCTATATATTTACCTCCCTAACTAGCGTCACCAGTGACACTTGTGACACATCGCTTAGTGACACTGGGGACAGGGGGTGATCAAGGGGTTAAAACTTTATTAGGGGGGGTTAGGGGGTATCCTAGACCTAAAGGGGGCTAACACTAACTGCCCTACCACACTAACTGTCATAAACTGACACCAATGCAGTAATCAGAAAAAAAAAAACTGCTTGGTGTCAGTGTGACGGGGGGGGGGGAGGGTGATTGGGGGGTGATTGGGGGGTGTAAAGTATGCCTGGCATGTTCTACTGTGTGTGTGTGTGTGTTTTACCATCACTCGGATGTCATCTCTCCTCGGCGCCGGAACGGAAAATACCGAGCCGAGGAGAGATGACATCACTTCCTCTGCCTCTGTGTACTATACAGAGGCAGGGGAAGAATCTCATTGGCTGGGAGCGATCGCGAGGGGGGGGGCCGCGAATGGATGGCCTCCCCCTCATCTCTGAACGCTCCCAGTCAGAAGCCGACCGCCTCGGGCACCGGGGGGGGTCCGATCGGACCCCCCGGCCGCGGCAAGCAATCATGTACCAGGTACGTGATTTTGCCTGCCCGTGCCATTCTGCCGCAGTATATCTGCGTTAGGCGGTCGGCAAGTGGTTAAACTCTCCAGTAATCTTCCCAACTATAGAAGTTAAACCAACAGGTCTATAGTTACTTGGTAAAGACTTTGATCTCTTTTTAAATATAGGCACCACATTGGCCCTACACCAATCCAATGGTACTATTCCAGTCATTAACAAGTCCCTAAAAATTTGATACAATGGCCTTGAAATGACAGAGCTCAATCCTTTTAGGATCCATGGGTGGATACCATCTGGTCCAGGTGCTTTATCCACCTTTATTCTGTCTAAATATTTCCGGACCATATCACTTCCAGCAGGACAATGACCCTAAACATACAGCCAAAGCTACAATGGAATGGTTTAGATCAAAGCATGTTCATGTGTTACAATGGCCCAGTCAAAGTCCAGACCTAAACTCAATTGAGAATCTGTGGCAGGACTTGAAAATTGCTGTTCATGGACGCTCTCCATCCAATCTGACAGAGCTTGCGCTATTTTGCAAAGAAGAATAGGCAAAAATGTCAATCTCTTGTGCAAAGCTGGTAGAGATATACCCAAAAAAAGACTTGCAGCTGTAATTGCAGCGAAAGGTGGTTCCACAAAGTTTTGACTCAGGATGGCTAAATACAAATGCACGCCACCCTTTTCAGATATTTATGTGTAAAAAAAAAAAAAATTGAAAACCCTTTATCATTTTCCTTCCACTTTGTGTTGGTCTATCACGTAAAACCCCAATAAAATACATTTACGTTTTTGGTTGTAACACGACAAAACGTGAAAAATTTCAGGGGTGTGAATACTTTAGCACTATAGCTTGAGCTATTAAGTTCTGTAAACATTTGTCAACAAAGAGGTTAGAAAAAAACAGGCAATGTGGAGAATTTCAAGGGGTACGAATACTTTTTTCAAAGCACTGCATTCATGGGAAATCTGATGTTAAAGACCACCATGTATGACACTAGTAGTAAGGGGAAGGACGAGGGGAGCTCAAAGCAATTAAAAATTTATTAGAACAATTGAAGTACAAGCGACCCACCTAATTGATGAGATTAATGTGGACCAACTACAGGAAAATATGGAAAAGCTGACATAAGGAGTGAGTTTAGCAAAAAATCCCAAGTATTTCCTTTCTTACAATACAATACAGGTAATCAAACTTTCCTACAAGTCTATGAAAGAGATAGAAAAAATATCTATAATTACTTATAACAACTAAAAAAGAAAAACATTTTTCATCAAGCAACTACAGACTGGTTAGTTTAACATGTAGAGTTGGTAGGATACTGGTGAGTAAAAAAACACATAGGGGGTCATTTACTATAGCGCCACGGAGCTAATTACCGCTAATCGCGCTAAAATAGTATTCATTATAGCGCTGGTAAAAAAATACTCCCAAAATCTAATTTACTATAGTTCCCTGAAACCAAATAGTGCCCAAATCCTTATTCTGCTAAAACTTGGAGTAGTACACATGGAAATAATGTTTAGAGCATGATATAATTGCCTAAATACTGAAATAGGCGGTATATTATTTAAGGATAATCTGCTTTTAAACTGCATGAAAAAGTGATTTCTACACTGGAATATCTTTAAAATTAGTCTGAGAAGAGATAAATTCCCTGTTTTTGTACAACTAGGTGCCAACACAACTGAGCATGCTCAGACCTGCAAATAGCTCTCATTTTAGCTCCAATGTCTTTTTTACAAGGCACTATAGTAAATACCAAAATTTCAGAACCTCCCCCCCCCTCCGGTGTCACATTTGGCACCTTTCAGGGGGGAGGGGGTGCAGATAACTGTCTAAGACAGGTATTTGCACCCATTTCCGGCATAGACCCCCACGGGAATCTATGCCTCTTCCCGTCCCCACCACGGTGTCTGCTGGGACACACACGGGTCCCAGAGACAGCGGGGACCAGTTAGGAAGCGCAGTGCGACTCGCGCATGCGCAGTAGGGAACCGGGAAGTGAAGCCGCAGCACTTCACTTCCTGATTCCCTTACAGAGAATGGCAGCGGCAGCACCCGAGGACCGAAGGACGATTCGGTCTTGGGTGCCGAGATCGCTGGACCCTGGGACAGGTGAGTGTCCTTATTTTAAAAGTCAGCAGCTGCAGTATTTGTAGCTGCTGACTTTAAAAAAAAAAATTTTTCGCGGGACTCCCTCTTTAAAGAGCATTTTTTGGGAGTGAAAATCGGCGCAGTCCAATGCAAGTTTTAGCCATTGATTTAAATGGTACAATTGTAACTTCCCCAAATAAATACTTTTAATGTTGAGATGAAATGTGTCTTTCTCTGAAATAAATTTTCCTTTGCAACATTGTTGCTTCTACTTCAAATATTTTGTTTTTAAAAATGCTAAAATGTGGAATGTTTTGCTGTTTTGGTAAAATATATTTTTCTCTGTCACTTTCACTTGTTATTCTCCATCTCACAACAATCTTTACCCAAACTCACACAGGTGTCTTTACAAAACACAAACAATACCATTGCTGATGTAAATTTAAAATAAGTCACAATTTTTTGTGCTTTTTATTATTTCCAAATTATCATTTTTTTTAACAATAAATTTTTATTGCAAGTTTTTAATTAATAATACAGATTGCCATTCACGTTAGTCATTTGCAACCAACATAGTTACAGTGGTTCATAAAGATAAGAGTATAATACTTGTTAACCTGTACCAGTCTACCCCTAATGGGTTCAAACTGTAGGCATGGACAGGCCTCCAAGTAAACTAGAATTTTCAGTCCAAAAAATGAAAACAAAAACAAAACTTGCTAATTAGATTAATAAAGTGGGTCCAAGATGGTAGACTACATTGGAAATATGCACATATATGACTTAGGGGTATTTCAAACTTAGGGATAATTTACAATTTGCACTCTTTTAAGTAGTTGGATGCTCTAGGATGAGATATCCATGTACTCCAATTCATTTTGAATGTGTTGGTGGAGTAGTTTCTATAAGCAACAATAAGTTCATACTGAGAGTGGATATTTAGTCTGGCTATAGCAATCGATAAGTTGGGTGCATCCCTGGATTTCCAGAGGCTGGTTATAGTGAGCCTTGCTGCTATTAGTGTGTGAATTACTATTGTTCTAAATATTTTAGGGTATGTCCAAATTAAGACCTAGTAAGGCTGTGGCCGGGCTGAGTTTAATTAGGTTTCCCGTAAGATCCGCTATAAAGGAGGCTATTGAATTCCAGAAGCTTTGTAGATTTTTACAGCTCCATAATATGTGCAGAAGTTTGCCTGTCTGATCATTACATCTCCAACATATGTCAGATGTGGAGGGATACATTTTTGATAACTTATATGGGGATCAAATACCATCTATTCAGTATTTTTTGTGCATTACCCCAGTGTTCAATACACTCTGAAGACTTACTGGATATATGAATAGCTTTTTTCCATTGGTCCCAAGAAAAATTCTTGAGCTCAATCTCTCTCCCATTTAATAATGTGTGTGTTTTTAATATTATTTGGGTAATTAGTTAGTAGTTCGTAAAAAGGGAACTTCCTTTTATTGATTGGTTATTTAGTTGGGTGAAAAAATTGCCACAGAATTAAAGGGGGATTTCTATAGGATTATTGGGATTGAATGCTTTTAAATCGGGTGTACTTTCCTAGTTTGCTTAAAGTGATCTTAAAGTTTGCAAGGGTAGATTTATATAAAAATGGTATCCTTCCTTAACCCATTCATCAACATTTAGGCGTATTCTGCAATAATTAATTGTTCCTGTCGGTATAAATAGTATTTTGGATGACTTTAGTTTTAGAAAGTATATGCTTCCATGCTGTTAGTGTAGCTCTGATACTGAGTAAATTGGGTATGTTAATCTTTGGGAGTATAGCGTAAGCTATTGCCAGGGCATATAAGTCGTGTCTTTTTGTGGCTTCTTTTTCTATGTTTAACCATAGTTTGTCTTCCGTGTCAGAGAACCAAAATTTCATCTGATCTAATAGGGATGCATAATAATAATTCTTGATGTCAGATAGATTCATTCCTCCTAAAGATTTTCTGGTGGTTAAAATGGAGAATGCCACCCTTGGTTTTTTTCCGTTCCATATGTAATTTTTTTAGTTTTGTATTTAATTGTGTAAAAAATTTGGTCGGGATTGGGATGGGTAAAGATCTAAAATAGTATAATATTTTAAACATTATATATTTTTTTAAAGCAAAGATTTACCCTACAGATTAAAATGGTAGGTGTTTCATTTTTTTTCTTTTCACACAGTATTTGCACAGCGATTTTTCAAACACATTTTTTGGGGAAAAAACACACTTTTTTAAATTTTAATGCACTAAAACACACTATATTGCCCAAATGTATGATGTAATAAAAAAGATGATCTTAGGCCGAGTACATGGATACCAAACATGACATGCTTTAAAATTGCGCACAAACGTGCAGTGGCAACAAAATAAATACATTTTTAAAAGCCTTTACAGGTTACCACTTTAGATTTACAGAGGAGGTCTACTGCTAAAATTACTGCCCTCGATCTGACCTTCGCGGTGATACCCCACATGCATGGTGCAATTGCTGTTTACATTTGACGCCAGACCGACGCTTGCGTTCGCCTTGAATGAATGAATGATTTGTAAAGTGCTGCAAATGCGAACTGAATCGCCTCAGGGCACTAATGCTTTTTGTGCTGTCATCCTCTTAGAAGAGGAAGGTCTTGAGTTTTTTCCTGAAGGCCAGATAGTTTTCTTCCATGCGGATGTGAGTCGGAAGAGCGTTCCATTGCCGAGGTCCCTGGACTGAGAATCTTCGTTCTCCCCTTGCTTTGTAGCTGTATTTGGGAATGAGGAGGAGGTTTTGGTTAGATGATCACAGATTGCGATTGGGAGTGTAGTGTTTTATTTTCTCTCAGAGGTTTTTTTTTTTTTTTTTTTTTTTTATAACTTTATTTTGGGAGTGCAGATTATACATAGAATTCAACAATGCAGTACAACAGTTATCTGTTTCTTGTTAGTATTTATCACAAACATCAAATAAAAGAATTTTAAGTATATATTGGTTTAACAACAGGCATGTTTCCTTTGAAATGTGCTATTAAGGCAGGTAGTCATAGGTTAACGGTTCCAGTTTGATTTATCCATCAGTGCTGAGGAGAGTGCCCTCCATCCGTAATTAAATAGTAAGCTTAAACTAAGCATAATTCAAGCGAAGGTGTTCCAACGATGCCTTATGACTAACTATGTGACTTCTCAAGGAATCTCACCAGTCTATGCCTGTTATCTGAGTAGCGCTCTGCCATTTTTTGGTGAATTAAGTCTACGTATTGCATTATATAAAAATTATGGTGTTCATTCCCACGAACATAGGATTGGCACCACAATGGAATACTGCAATCCGGGGGTTTTTTCTTATTTTTTTATCCTCTTCCCCCCTTACTGATGGGGAAAAGAGACAAAGGACACTAGTAGTGTCAAAGGGAGAAAAAGGAAGTAAGAATAAGAGGAAACAGAAGTAGAGAAACAAAAAAAAAAAAAAAAAAAAAAAAAGGGAGAGGTAGGTATAGGGCCCTGGAGAGACCGACGACCCGCAGCTCCGAAGCATCCAGGGGACAGACACCTATGTATACGAGTTGTATTCATCTGAAAAGCGGAACATATTCCAACGTGTCCACCGGGTGCTATGCTCCTCTTCTTTGTCCCCGATAGCAGCTGTGAGGCTCTCCATTTGCTGAATATCAGAGACCCTGCTAAACCATTGTGTCATTGTTGGAATGGACTGCTGCTTCCACATGCTGGGAATACACGCCCTAGCCGCGTTCAAGAGGTGTTTCAGCAAAGATTTGCGATACCTTTTGCTAGACATCGGAGTCAGGTTCAGGAGGACTGCCGCTGGATTGTTCCGCAGAGACACACCAGTGAGTCTGTGAATGATTCCCAACACTTGTCTCCAGAAAGGATCCAAGGCTGGACATTCCCAGAAGACGTGGATCAGTGTGCCAGTTTGTGTACTGCATCTCCAGCACAAAGGGCTGTGCCCCGGGAAAATGGATGCCAGCACCGAAGGGGTCCTGTACCATCGTGTCAGAATTTTGAAGGTAACTTCTTGGTATTTACTACATAAAGAGGATTTATGTGCAAAGAAGAGGATTCGAATCTTTTGGTCTTCTGTAAACGTGATGTTTAGGTCCCTCTCCCACTTCCCCAAGTAAGGGGGATCCTGTTGAGACGTATGGTTCAGTAAAATGTTGTATGAGAGAGAGAGAGATTTTCGAATTGGCTCCTCGCCCATGCACAACTCCTCAAAAGGTGTAGGTTGTCTACAGAAACCCTTGGCCTCTGGAAGGGATCTGAGAAAATGTGACAGCTGTAGGATCTTCCATCTGCCTAGCACGGAGTTGTTAAAGCTAGGGTATGTGTTAGAAGGGTCATTCCAACCCGTCGATCCACAAAAAGTGGAGGCTCTGACTAGACTCCGATCTGAGTGGAGCCGAAAGGATCTATCGGATAGGCCTGGATGGAAATCCGGGTGTCCAATTATGGGTGTCATTGGAGATGGAAAATTGGGCGTCTCCGCCAATTTGGAGTATCTACGGTGTTCCTCCAAGGTGGTATCGAGCAATGGGTGGGCAGGCAAGAATCTAGAAGAGTGAGTTCCACTCCAAGGTAAACCCTCAATAGGAAACTGAATTGTTTCCTGTTCTAATCCAATCCATAGCTTGTGTGATGAGTGTCTGCACCAATCTACAATTCTGTTCATGTGGACTGCTGTGTAATAGAGAGCTGGGTCAGGGAGGCCAACGCCTCCTCTCAGTTTTGGTCTCTGTAATAGGGATCTCTTGAGCCTCGGTGGTTTGCCCTGCCAGACATATCTGACGAATACTGATCGTAACTTACGGAAGAATTCCTGTGGAATCCTAACAGGCAATGCCTGGAGGAGGTAGAGTAGTCTCGGCATGATGTTCATTTTTAATACATTGCATCTGCCGAACCATGAGATCGCCAGTCCCCTCCACCTGTCTAGGTCCGTGGAGAACACATTCAGGAGTGGTTGAAAATTGAGATGATAAATGAGGTGTAGGTCAGAGGGGATTTTTGTACCCAAATATTTGATGGCCTGAGGAGACCACCTGAATGGGAAATTACCGCTAACAGAGGCCCGGGAACTAGGGGAGAGAGTGATGTTTAACGCTTCTGACTTTTGGAGGTTAATTTTGAAATCCGATAATTCCCCGTATTTATCTATTGCCGATAGTAAGTTAGGGAGAGACGTATGAGGATCTGAGATGTAGAATAACAGATCGTCCGCATACGCGGCAATTTTATGATGATAAGTACCCGTCTCGAGTCCCTTGATATTCGGATTAAGCCTTATGTGTTGTAATAAGGGCTCTAGTGCCATTATAAAGAGGAGCGGGGAAAGTGGGCATCCTTGCCTCGTGCCGTTGCTTATCTTAAAGGGGCTAGAGGTAATCCCATTTACTCTTACTGTTGCCGTGGGGGAGGAATATATGGCGGAAATCCATGATAACATGGGAGCTGGCATGCCAAAACGTCGCAGGGTGGCCAAGAGAAAAGTCCAATTCACCCTGTCAAACGCCTTTTCGGCGTCTGTAGATAACAAAATGAATGGGATGTTGAGGTGTTTAGCTCTAGCCACTACATTGATCGTCCTGATTGTATTATCTCGCGCCTCTCTGTTACGGATAAAGCCTGCTTGGTCTAGAGGGATTATACGTTGGAGAACTGAGCCTATTCGCTCTGCCAGGATTTTTGTGAATAGCTTCAGATCACAATTAAGAAGGGAGATAGGTCTGTAACTCGCGCACATCAGCGGGTCTTTTTCAGGCTTAGGGATGACAGTTATATTGGCTTGCAGGATATCTGAAGGTATGGCGTGATTATCCAATATGGCATTGAAAGCAGTAACGAAGTGAGCTGCCAGTTGAGTTTGGAAAGTCTTATAATAGGTGATGGTGAAACCATCGGGGCCTGGTGCCTTCCCTGTCGGAGTATTTGCTAAAGCTTTTGTGAGCTCATCTGGGGTGATAGGCTGCGAGAGCAAATCAACCTCCTCCTCATTAAGGGAAGGTAGTTTCGCAGCTGCGAGATACGCCTCTATAGATTCCACGCTATTTTGGTTTCGTACCCCCGAGGGAGAGGAATGTAAGTTGTACAGGGCTTCATAGAATACCCTGAAAGACTCCGCCATTTCTGCGGAATCGTGAATCTTGGATCCTGTGGGTGAAGATAAGGCAGTGATGTAGGAAAGGTTGCGTTGGGTCCTTATAGCATTTGCAAGTGTTCTGCTGCACTTATCTCCAAATTCGTAAAAGGTTCTACGTATCCTCAAGAGGTTATTCTTAGCGTGGAACAGAGAATGCTCTCTGATTTGCTCTCGGAGCCTGGTCACTTCTCCCTCCGTGGTTTTATCTGGGTGATGTTTGTGTCGTTTTTCACAGTCATGTAATTTTACTAGCAAGTCAGATAGCATTTTTTCTCTGGCTACTTTGAGTCTGTGACCATGTTTAATAAATATTCCTCTTATATAACATTTATGCGCTGACCAAATAGTTAGCGGATTGGGGACCGATTGTTTGTTACTTTCGAAAAAGAGATTCAGTTCTCGCAGAATGTCCGCTCTCACCTCAGGGTCTTGGATAAGAGATTCGTTTAGACGCCATGGGGCTCTCTTGGGAGTCGGGCGTTTCCAATTTAGGGTCAAAGAGATCGGAGCATGATCTGAAAGAGCGATGTGTCCAATCTGTGCCCCTGAGACAAGTGGAATCGTAGCGTGGGAGACCAGGAAGAGGTCAATCCTGGAATATGAGTTGTGGACAGCCGAGAAAAAGGTGTAATCTCTCTCTTGCGGATGAAGAATCCGCCATATGTCGACTAAGCGATAAGAATGCAGTAGCTCCCTGATTCGGTTCCGACATCGCAGAGAGAGGGCCGAGGATCCCGACGATGTGTCTTTACGGGGATCTATGGTAAGGTTAAGGTCTCCCCCTAACACTAGTGTTCCCTCTGTGAAGGAAGCCAAGGCGTCCAGGCATGATTCAAGTACAGACAATTGGTCTATATTTGGCAAGTACAGGTTCGCAAATGTAAATGTCTGCGACTGGATAGTACCTTTGACAAAAAGGTATCTACCTTCCGGGTCAGCATGGAGGTCCCTCAGCTGCCAAGGCAAAGTTTTAGCCAGGAGGATACTTGTCCCTTTAGACTTTGAGGAAGGTGAAGCACTGTGGTACACTATCGGGAAATGTTTGCTGTGGAGTTTAGGGATACAGTCAGCCCGAAAATGGGTCTCCTGTAGGAACACAATTTGGGGTCTCTGTCTCCAAAGGTCAGAAAGACAACTGGAACGCTTCTCTGGAGCATTTAAGCCTTTCACATTCCAGGATACAAACTTCAGAGACATGTCTGATAGAACGGAGCCGGGTCGCCAGACCTCCCCAGAACCCGGAACTATTAGAGATATATATAAAAAAAAAAAAAAAAAAAAAAAAAAAAAGGGGGGGAAGGGGGAGGGGGAAAATAGATTAGAGTAGAAGAGTTGCAGTGAAAGAGTGGTGAGAGACACAGATAGAGGCAGGAAAAATAAAAAGAAGAATGGAAGGACAAAAAAAAAAAAAAAAAGATTGGGGAGAAGCAGGAATAATCTAAAACTCCAATCGGAGAATTACTGCCTAATGGGGCAGCTAGGGCCTAGTTGGGGAAGCGGTAGGGCACTTCAGAGGTCGGGCTCCCGGAACGCGAATCGCCCCCCAGGCCACCTCTCAATAGGAACGGTCCCATCCGGAACCGCCTTGGTATATTAGACTTCATTGAAAAGAGATAGCTCTTTAGAAACACAGAGCATACAACCCTATGACGTTCAGTATTTTATAACACTTCTTAACGTTATAACCAGTAACAATAAAACGTTGAGTAAAGCCTTAGTTAAAAGAACTATATTAAATTCTGATCTCCCGTTATTAGCTCTATTTACTAACTGGATCACTAAACCCACTGGGTCCCATCCAAGGGAGGGCAATCCAAAACTCCTTACCCGAGTCTCCATATCTGTGAAAGTCAGTTTCCATCTGAAACTATCTCAGGGTCCCGAGGTAGGGTAGTTGGTAAGTAGTAGGGGTGGATAAGGGAGGGGGTGAGGAGGGGAAAAGGGGGAGGTAAATGTGGGGGAGGGTGTGAAAAGGGGAAGGGTAGGGAGGGGAGGGAAGTAGTGGACCAATAGTTAGATAATTACCTCTCTATACAGATATTTATCCTTTGTTATTCTAAGAAATTCCAACTCTTGATATCAGCTAGTCCCTCTTTGTCCCCTCTCAGAGGTTAAACTCACTTCAGCGGTAAGCCTCAAAATTATTAAACAGTGTGAACTATTTGTACCCTTTTCTGAGTCTGGTAGTGTGGTACACATATAAACATAAATCAGTGAGGGGTTGCTGAATTATTATCGACAGAGTCTGTTATTTCTAGTTTACAACAATAATGACATATCTGTGCCTTCTTAATGATGATCTCTCCTGTGAGGCCCGCTTACATGACTGCGTACTTTCCCTCCATTCCTGGAAAGAAAAAAAAAAAAAAAAAAAAAAAAAAACAAAACAGGGGGGGGGGACCAAAACTGTCCAGGATACTGGAGACTTAACTTGTCTCCATGGAGCCCCTAGGCCAGAGAGATACTAAAAAGTCTAACCAGAGCATACGAAAGATAACAACAATAGGCAAGTAAATAGCCAAGTTCAGGCTTCAGAGCGACTTATCTCTGTGAATTCAAGGTTCGTTGTCTTGTGGGGCCAGCGGTCTTCTACGCTGCGACCTGTTGTTGCGTCGAGGTCTTTGAGGTCTGCCCGACGGGTTTCCTGCTGGTATGTTAGTAGTAGGTGTCAGGACAAATGCCAGCCAGTTAGGTAATGCCATTGATGGTAGCCCAAGGGTAGTGAGGAAGGTGGGAACCTCCCTAGGGTGTCGGAGGATGTATGTGCGACCTCCCTTCCTTGCTATCAAATGAAAAGGATGGCCCCACTTGTAGGTGATTCCTTGTTCATTGAATTTCTCCAATAGGGGTTTCATGCAACGACGCATCTGTAGGGTCCTGCGGGAAACATCTGGTAGGAGAGATATCTGGGCTCCATCAAAGTCAATATGCCCTCTACGCCAGGCTCTTTGTAGAATGTCCTCTTTAATAGAGTAATTATGCAGGCAACATAGAACATCTCTAGGCCTGTCCTCCATCGCATTTCTGGGGCCAAGGGTTCTGTGGACCCTGTCTATTGCGATAGGTGTTTCTGTCGGGCGCTCTAAGCAATCATTAAATAGAGCAGTCACTGTCGTTTTTAAGTCCGCTTGCCGGGTCGCTTCTGGCAGACCGCGGATTCTTATGTTACGCCTGCGGCTGCGGTTTTCCTGGTCATCTAGTAACAAGTGTAGCTGTGCGATTTGGTCTGCCATCTCCTCTTTTGTGTCATTTAATTCTGTGAAGCCCTGGCGCAGGGTTGTGGTTTCTTCTTCAATGGAAGTGACTCTTGCGGTGACTGCTGTTACTGATTGCTTAATTCCAGCAATCTCTCCTCGTAACGCTGCCTCCATTCTAAGTGCCACTGAGTCCAGGTCATCTCTTGTGGGCAGCTTTTGCAATAGAGCCCATAATGTCTGTTCTCCAGTAAACATAGATGGGGGCATATGTGCAGGCACAAGCAGTGGGGCAGAGCTCATGGAAGTCTGCTGTAAGATGGGCAGAGGCGCATCAGGGGTTAAGCTCTGTGACTGAGAGCGTTGTATGTCATGTGAATCCCACTGCGGTGTGCAGCTGGGTTCTCCTCCCGGGCTTGTAAATGATGTGAGTGATAGTGAGCGGGGGAGGCAGGGGGAAAGGTCGCTGCTCGGTGAGAACGGCAGCATGTCATTACACTGGGCTTGTCTCCCCCCTCCTCCTGTCGGCGCGCCAGGCTCCTCACCTTCGCTTGTGCTCAGCGCCATCTTAGGAATGTCCGGTGTAGAAGCCACTGGCTGTTTCGGCACCAGGTATCTCTCCATTCCGCTCTCCGCTCACACAGCACAGCTGAGCAGTCTTTCCTGGCCAAGAGGATACTCTGAGAGTCCAAAATGTGGGGTTTTTCTGTGTAGGCGATCTGTGAACAAGCCGCGACCCGGGAGCCCTCTGAGAAACACGGCCTCACTCCTCCATGCCGAGACCACGCCCCTCTCTCAGAGGTTTTGAGGGGCGTTACCTTGTATGCATTTGTGGGTGAGGCAGAGGGTCTTAAATGTGATCCTATTCTTTACGGTTAGCCAATGTAGGCTCCTCAGGGGTGGGGAGATGGACTCCCAGGGTTTTTTTCCTGTTAGCAGTCTTGCCGCCGCGTTTTGGATGGCCTGTAGGCACGCAAGCTGATATTGGGGTAATCCTTTGTAAAGTGAGTTTGCGTAGTCGAGTCGGGAATTGATGATTGTTCCGACTACTGCTGCTTTGTCCTCTTCTGGGATGAAGGGGATGAGTCTGCGTAGCAGGCGGAGGAGATGGTGAGATCCGCTAACTACTGATCCTATTTGTGCATCCATTCTTCGTTCTCCCCTTGCTTTGTAGCTGTATTTGGGAATGAGGAGGAGGTTTTGGTTAGATGATCGCAGATTGCGATTGGGAGTGTAGTGTTTTATTTTCTCTCAGAGGTATTGAGGGGCGTTACCTTGTATGCATTTGTGGGTGAGGCAGAGGGTCTTAAATGTGATCCTATTCTTTACGGTTAGCCAATGTAGGCTCCTCAGGGATGGGGAGATGGACTCCCAGGGTTTTTTTCCTGTTAGCAGTCTTGCCGCCGCGTTTTGGATGGCCTGTAGGCACGCAAGCTGATATTGGGGTAATCCTATGTAAAGTGAGTTTGCGTAGTCGAGTCGGGAATTGATGATTGTTCCGACTACTGCTGCTTTGTCCTCTTCTGGGATGAAGGGGATGAGTCTGCGTAGCAGGCGGAGGAGATGGTGAGATCCGCTAACTACTGATCCTATTTGTGCATCCATTGTCATTTCTGAGTCAAAGATAACTCCAAGATTCTTGGCTTTGGTGCGCGGAGAGATGGTTTGTCCTAAGATGGTGGGAGGAGTCCACGGGGTCTTGGTTTTGGCACTTTGGTTAGCGTGTAGGAGAAGAAGTTCTGTTTTTGACCCGTTGACTTTGAGGGAACTAAAGGTCATCTATCAAAGTGAGGCATTTCTTTAATTGCTGATGGTGGTCTTTTTGTCCGGTGATGCGAAAGTAGATTTGGGTGTCGTCAGCGTATGAGTGGAAGCAGAGGTCTGATTTTTTGATGATTTTGAGGAGTGGGCGGATGTAGATGTTGAATAACACTAAGCAGAGAGCAGGGGGGGACAGGGGTGCTTTTTTCTTTTTTTTCTTTATTCTTTTTTTGCTTTTTTATCTTATTTTTATACTGCTCCTTTCATTTTTTTTTTTTTATCATTTTTATTGTTATCTCAGGGAATGTAAATATCCCCTATGATAGCAATAGGTAGTGACAGCTACTCTTTTTAAAAAAAATTGGGGTCTATTAGACCCTAGATCTCTCCTCTGCCCTCAAAGCATCTGACCACACCAAGATCGGTGTGATAAAATGCTTTCCCAATTTCCCAATGGCGGTGTTTACATCCGGCGAAATCTAAGTCATAAAATGCTCGTAGCTTCCGGTTTCTTAGGCCATAGAGATGTTTGGATCCACTCTGGTCTCTGATCAGCTCTATGGTCAGCTGGCTGAATCACCGGCTGCATTCTCAGGTTCCCTGTTGAGACAGGAGAGCCAGAGAAAAACATGGAAGACGGTGGGGCGAGCATTCCCTCCCACTGCTTGTAAAAGCAGTCTAGAGGCTAATTAGCCGCTAGGATTGCTTTTACATGAAAGCTGACCGCTGGCTGAAAAGAATGATACCAAGATGATACCTAAACCTGCAGGCATCATTCTGGTATAACCACTCAAAGTCGTGAATGGCGTACCTGAAGACAAAAAAATGGTTAACAATAAAGCACAGTAAACAGGAGAGTATAAAAAATTGCATACCTGAAAAACAAACATGATAAAACATAATAACAATAAAACATTGCAGAATAGAATACAGTAAAAAAGAGCAGAACAATAGAGAGAGAATAGAGAGAGAGAGAGAACAATAAAACGACAACTATTTTTTTTTTATTTTATATTTTTTTTTTCTTTTTTACACTTTTTTTTGTAACTAACTTTTATAACTGTAACCGGTTCCAGGTTCGGGTCTCTCAAAATGCGATGGCATCTTGGGAGACCCTGTGAAAGTGTGCCTAGTCTGTGCAATGCTGTACCCTACGCTAATACTCAACTAGTGAATGATAGCGTTCAAAACATTCACTAATGCAAAGACCAGGATTGTCAGGACAGGAGGGACAATAATAGCGGGTGTCACGCCTATATCAGCGCTTGCTGTAGACACAACATCTTTTTTGGGGGGGGTCATTGGGTAGGGGTACTCGGGAGGACATAAAGAAAATGCCTCTCATGCAGCCGACTGCATTTGGTTGGGGATGTGAATGGGGGAAGTACGGGTGCTGCAGAAGTGGTGGGTTCCCAATTATTAGGATTGGCGAATGCAGCAGGAAGGGCGTTATGGGTACAACGGGCCTGTGTTTGTCTTCTTCTTGGTGGCAGCGGGACACTACTTGTGCTTGCCACCTCATCAGCTTGAACTGCACTTATGGGACTCGCCACGTCACCAAGTGTTACTGCAGTGCTGGTTTGACAACGACTGGGGTGTACTAGGCCGCTGGTGCTTGCCAGTTCACCAAAACTGTTAGCGATCGCAGGGATCAGGCCTGACTCTGCGAACGCTGCAGTTATGCGTTTAGTTTTTTGTAAGTGTCAGTGATCGATCGATACTGCACTTGGGTGGGCTGGGCTGGGTCGGGCGGAGGGGCAAAACGCAGGTGCTAGCAGGTATCTGGGCTGATCCCGCTAACACTGCGTTTTTGGGAACCCTAAACTGCTGGGGACGCTAGTATAGATCTGATCGGATCAGATATTGATCCGTTCAGATACTATACCACTAAGGGAGGTGTACGGTGCGTGCGTGGGTGTTAGCGGTACTGGCGCTAACCTGACGCTGCTTGGGGCTGGCGCTTGCCAGTTCACCAAAACGCTACCAAAAAAACTGTTAGCGGTCGCAGGGATCAGGCCTGACTCTGCGAACGCTGCAGTTATGCGTTTAGTGTTTTGTAAGTGACAGTGATCGATCGATACTGCACTTGGGTGGGCTGGGCTGGGCCGGGCTGGGCGGAGGGGCAAAACGCAGGTGCTAGCAGGTATCTGGGCTGATCCCGCTAACACTGTGTTTTTGGGAACCCTAAACTGCTGGGGACGCTAGTATAGATCTGATCAGATCAGATATTGATCCGTTCAGATACTATACCACTAAGGGAGGTGTATGGTGCGTGCGTGGGTGTTAGCGGTACTGGCGCTAATCTGACGCTGCCTGGGGCAACGCATATCACTGCCGGGCGATCAGGGGGCTAAACCTTTATTAGGTAATAAACGGCGGGTGCCCTGACACTATAAAAAATAAATGAACTAACCAGCGTCACCCGTAACAGTTATACGGTGATCAGTGGTGAAAGGGTTAACTAGGAGGCAATCAAGGGGTTAAAACATTTATTAGATAGTATATGGGGGTCCCTGACGCTATAAAACGCTGACGGCGAACCTATATATTTACCTCCCTAACTAGCGTCACCAGTGACACTAATACAGCGATCAGAAAAATGATCGCTTAGTGACACTGGCGATGGGGGGTGATCAAGGGGTTAAAACTTTCTTAGGGGGGGTTAGGGGGGTATCCTAGACCTAAAGGGGGCTAACACTAACTGCCCTACCACACTAACTGTCACAAACTGACACCAATGTAGTAATCAGAAAAAAAAAAACTGCTTGGTGTCAGTGTGACGGGGGGGGGGGGGGGTGATGGGGGGGGAGGGGGGTGTAAAGTATGCCTGGCATGTTCTACTGTGTGTGTGTTTTACCATCACTCGGATGTCTTCTCTCCTCGGCGCAGGAACGGAAAATACCGAGCCGAGGAGAGATGACATCACTTCCTTTGCCTCTGTGTACTATACAGAGGCAGGGGAAGAATCTCATTGGCTGGGAGCGATCGCGAGGGGGGGCCACGAATGGATGGCCTCCCCCTCATCTCTGAACGCTCCCAGTCAGAAGCCGACCGCCTCGGGCACGGGGGGGTCCGATCGGACCCCCCGCCCGTGGCAAGCAATCATGTACCAGGTACGTGATTTTGCCTGCCCGTGCCATTCTGCCGCAGTATATCTGCGTTAGGCGGTCGGCAAGTGGTTAAACTCTCCAGTAATCTTCCCAACTATAGAAGTTAAACCAACAGGTCTTGATGTCAGATAGATTCATTCCTCCTAAAGATTTTCTGGTGGT
Organism: Aquarana catesbeiana; assembly: GCF_042186555.1. Taxonomy (NCBI): domain Eukaryota; kingdom Metazoa; phylum Chordata; class Amphibia; order Anura; family Ranidae; genus Aquarana; species Aquarana catesbeiana. Next base: position 272,270,701 of record NC_133326.1, read on the forward strand.
TAAAATGGAGAATGCCACCCTTGGTTTTTTTCCGTTCCATATGTAGTTTTTTAGTTTTGTATTTAATTGTGTAAAAAATTTGGTCGGGATTGGGATGGGTAAAGATCTAAAATAGTATAATATTTTAGGGAGGGTTTTCATTTCAAATGCGGCTATTTTCCCTACGCAGGAGAGTTGTGTTTTTTGTATATTTTGTAGGTCTTGACTAGATCTAAAAAGGTGGGGGGGAGTTAACTTCGTATGTTTTGGTTGGTGGGTATAAGAATTGTATCCCAAATAAGTTATTGAGGCGTTATCCCAATTAAAGCCATATTTCTCACGTAGCATATTAGTTAATGTCATAGGAAGGTTCATAGGGAGAGCATAACACTTGTTTTGATTTATTTTACCTTACCAAATTTTTCTATCAATTTTTGAGCTTCTGGTAGGGAAGAGTCAGGATTGGTTAATGTAAGTATGATATCATCTGCAAATAAACCTAATTTATGCTCATATCGTCCTATAGTTATGCCTTTGATGTTAGAGTTTGATCTTATATATTCCGCAAGTGGTTCTATGGCTAGTGAAAAAATGAATGGGGATAGTGGACATCCTTGTCTGGTCCCTTTAGTAAGGGAGACATTTTTAGAGATTATACCTGATGTAAATACTTTAGCCGTGGGTTGTGTGTATAGCGCCATAATTGCCGAGTGGATGAATCCTTGGAATCTGAATTTAGTTAGAGTTTTGGAAATGTATACCCAGTGCATTCTGTCGCCTGCCTTTTCTGCATCTAATGCTAGAAGCAATGAGGGTGTTTGATCGATATGAATTTGGTTAAACTTTGAATTCTTCTGGTGCTTTCCTGCCCTTAATAAAGCCTACTTGGTCAGGTCCTATTAGGTAAGGGGTTAGGTTTACTAGCCTGCTGGCCAAGATTTTTGCATACATTTTTAGGTTGGAGTTTAATAGTGATATGGGTCTATAATTTAGAGGGGATGAGGGGTCTTTGCCTTGTTTCGGTAGTGTTATTATTATCGCTTCCAGTAGATCTTTTGGAAAAAGTTTAGAGTTAGCTATATGACTAAACATGTTAGTTAGATAAGGGACTAGAATTTCTTTGAAGGCCATGTAATATTCCCCTGATAGGCCATCAGCTCCTGGTGCTTTGTTTTTGGGTAGTTTTTTTTTTATCACTTTAAGGGTTTCTTATTTGATATTGGTTTATTGAGTCGCTCTAAATCATTAGGATCAATATTTGGTAGTTTTATGTTAGAAAATATAACACAATTTCTAGATATGTTAGGTTGGGTAGTATTACTTTCATCCTTTAGGTTGTAAAGTGATTCATAGTATTGCGCAAAGGTATCTGCTATTTCTTGAGGATTGACTACTACTTTACCAAAAGTATAATGGGATAATTTATGGATTTTATTTTTTATTTGGCGCTGGCAGAGTTGAGAGGCTAAAAGTTTTTCTACTTTGTTGTTCTGGGAGTAGAAATTTATTTTCATTAAAAAAACAAAAAACCCCCCAAAAAACAGACCAAATAAACTAGACTCTGCAACATTCCCCCTTACAGCATGCTCCACAGTGTTTCCCTTTACATCAAGGAGATAAAGAGAGATCTCTCCAAAGTGAGGGGTTATTATACCTAAGAAGACAGTTGTCACAAGAACAGGTTTACTCATTGGAAGATTTCTCCTCTCCTCTTGTTCCTGTGACTGCTTAAAAAGCTTGGATTTTGCCTTAACCTATTATAATGGAGATAGTGGTCACCAGCACCAATAGTGAGGGTGAGTCTCCACAGGGGACAAGGGTAGCAATAAAAACTAGACATAAGTTCTAACATTTCCACATTCTTTCAAAAAAAAAAAAAAAAAGTGCTTTACATACTGTACACTTTAAAGCGGGGGTCCACCTATCTATCTTTTTTTTTTTTTTTGAGTTAATTCACAAACTTTTCTTCTCAGCATTACATACTCACATATTGTGTGTAATATGTCCGCCTGTGTCAGATTTCGTCGGAAAGAATAACTTATATTATTCACTGCGGTTTCCATCTTCATTGTGGGCATTTGAAGCCCACAAGCATTTATTTCCTGGATGTGGTGAATGCTGTGCTCCCAGCATTCACCGCTCGTTCCCGCACATGCTCAGTGGCATGCTGGGAAGCCTGAGACTAGCTCCCAGGAGTCTGGGAGAGGCTAGAAACACGCCTACTCCCACGGGAGGAGAACCAGGAAGTGCAAAGAAGAATAGAGAAATAAAAGGTAATAACGGCGTTTTAAATTTTTTTAAACGGCATGTCAGCATCTAGGCAAGGAAGAGAATACATACAGATATTGTTCAAAATGTGGGTGGAACCCCGCTTTAAAGCAGAATTCCAGACAAAATAACAACATAATAAATAGTATCCCATTATATGATAAAGCTTATTCTACAATATTCGTCTTCAGTCCAGAACCCTGCAGTACCTTTTTTTGCACCCCTACCTGTCCTCAGTCTGCCAGCCAGAATCCAACGCGCTTCCTCTAAGACCAGGCTGTCCTGAATTCCCTTCCCAGTCTGTGACTGAACAGTGAAAGTATAAGCAGCACAGTGATAAGCACATCTCTATGTCACTCTGCTCTGACCAGTGTTGCCAACCCCCCATGATTTATTTTAATGACAAAACATGGAAAATTTACTGAAGGAACACAATTTTTACTGACCTTCTGAAAAATGACAGAAACTAATATTATAAGCTAGGACAATTAACCAGTAAAAATAATATGTAAATATTAACAAAACTAATACAAAGTAATCTGCCTGCCTTTACAAATAAAACTCAAAACAGTGACAAAATGTGAGCATGACTAGGATCATGAAAGGCTTGAGGCACCCTAGTTTAAAACAGAAAAAAGTTCTGTAGTGTGAGTAGCACACACCGTGTCAAACAGTATGCATGGCTAGATTTTTCCTAGCAGTGGGAAGGGCCTAAAGAGGGATCATTTCATCTCCCGGTTATCTTCTTCTCCTTTGTCATTTCTTTGGGATAGGATGTAAAGGGGAAGCTCCTTGATGGAACATGGTCATAAATAAAAAATGATACTCTAGCTATAACTAAAAAAAAAAAGCTCATGCTCCAGCAGTCCTCTCCTGCACTCCCCCCTCCATCCCAGATAACCCCCCTGTGACAATGAGCGGGGTTCCTCTACCTGAACCAGCTGTCACTTTTCAAAAGCTGTGTGGCTGTGCAGGCATCATTCATTCACAGAGATCTGTGAATGAAAGAACTACAATTCCTGTCTTCCACCATGGCAGACGGCTTGTAGTTTTCAATGAACTGCAAGGGCGTTGATGAGTGCGCTCGTATGCATCTTTTGTTATGTATGTTTTTGTCCTATTACATGTACCTCTTATGATTAATAAACTTTACATACTTTTTTACATTGTTGTTATGGTAGTGCCTTTAAAATCCCACCCCTAGGGGGTTCCTCCATTCCTATACATATTTGGGATGTGGCACACCCTCACTAGAAGCAGGCTGTTTTGGATATCCCCGTTTCATGAGTGCGCTCATAGTTCATTCACAAGGCCTGCAGCTTTCAAACTGACAGCCAGTACAGAAGTAGAGGCTGAAAGTTGAAGGTCTTGTCTGAAAGAGCCTGATATTGCACAAACATTCCACTGATCCCAGTTTTTCTGTAAAAATACAGTATGCGCATGTATTATTTTTTCCCTGAACTTATTTTTTAACCACCAATGGAGGATCTACTCCTCTTTATTTATCCAGTGCCGATATGAATGGCACTGGATAAATAGATTTCAGTCGGCCCATTTGTATACCAAGCTATCATTAGATGGCTTGGTACACAGAGACACTGTTCCAAGCTGATCCAAAGTACTGGGTACCATGCAGGGTTGCCAATTGTCTGTAAATTTATGGACAGTCCGTAAATTTGAACCCGTTTACGGGCTGTCCATGTGCAGTTCTAAAGCCGGCCTGGCTCAGGAAAGCTTGGACAATTTCGGGCGGGCGCATGCGCAGCGAGTCAATGACATCATGGCGCAATTTTTGGATGAAGGGCCGCACATCAGCAGGCATGCCTCCTGTCCCGATCCAGAGATCAGACCCTGGCCCGCACCATCCATCCATGGCTGGAGTCTGGACTTGGCGGTAGGCCCAGCGGCTTACGTACACTCTGAGCACAGCACAGGTGGCTTGGACTGCTGGAAAAAGACGTTGGAACTGGTACTGCTGGATGGACTTGTCAAGACTTGAGGAGGTACAGACAGGTCAGCAGACTGTCTGTATCATGTCCTCCGCAGCCCCTAACCATCTGCTGTATCATGTCCGCTGCAGCCCCTAACCATCTGCTGTATCATGTCCTTCGCAGCCCCTAACTATCTGCTGTACCATGTCCTCCACAGCCTCTAACCACCTGCTGTAGAGAACACCGATTGTAGGAGACCATTGATCAGAGAACACTGATTACAAAAGACCATTGATCAAAAAACACAGAGTACAGGAGGCCATTGATCAGAGAACACAGATTACAGGAGACCATTGATCAAAAAACACTGATTACAGGAGACCATTGATCAGAGAACACCGATTACAGGAGATCACTGATCAGAGAACACTGATTACAGAAGACCATTGATGAAAAAACACTGATTACAGGAGACCATTGATCAGAGAACGCCGATGACAGGAGACCATTGATCAGAGAACGCCGATGACAGGAGACCACTGATTAGAGAACACCGATTACAAAAGACCATTGATCAAAAAACACAGAGTACAGGAGACCATTGATCAGAGAACACAGATTACAGGAGACCATTGATCAGAGAACACAGATTACAGGAGACCATTGATCAAAAAACACTGATTACAGGAGACCACTGATTAGAGAACACCGATTGTAGGAGACTTTTGATCAGTGAACACTGATTATAGGAGACCACTGATCAAAAAACACAGATTACAGGAGACCATTGATCAAAGAACACTGATTACAGAAGACCATTGATCAAAAAACACTGATTACAGGAGACCATTGATCAAAAAACCCAGATTACAGGAGACCATTGATCAAAAAACCCAGATTACAGGAGACCATTGATCAGAGATCACCAATTACAAGAGATCATTGATCAGAGAACATTGATTACAGGAGACCATTGATCAGTGGTGGCCAGTGCATTGTGGGCGCACGGGCGCTGCCCCCCCTGACACCTCCGCCGCCCTCCCTATTCATGTGCCCGGCCCCTTTCAGGACACCGGACACATGAAATACTATGGCGGGGATAGGCAGGGGGTGTGTATTTTGAAGCACGTGATTAAAGCCAGAGGCTCTAATAGGCTTTAAATAGGGTGGGCTTGGGCTCAGAGCACTGCGTCCCGAACCCACCCTGTTGTGTGGCATAACGTATTAATTTTCGCTATGGCCAAAGCATTAGGGGATCCTATTGGATGCCTAACGCTTTGGCGGAGGAAGCCTGAGGAGCCGCCGCTTTCTGCCAAGGAGGAGAGCTGCCGCTTGCCGCCGAGGAGGAGAGTCCCGTCACTCCAGGAGAGGAGCACAAATGGCTGCATACGACGGGCACAAGTGGCTGCATTTGATTGCCACAAGTGGCTGCATTTGATGGGCACAAATGGTTGCATTTGATGGGCACAAATGGTTGCATTTGATGGGCACAAATGGCTGCATATGATAGTCACAAGTGGCTGCATATGATGGGCACAAGTGGCTGCATATGATGGGCACAAGTGGCTGCATATGATGGGCACAAGTGGCTGCATATGATGGGCACAAATGGCTGCATATGATGGGCACAAATGGTTGCATTTGATGGGCACAAATGGTTGCATTTGATGGGCACAAATGGCTGCATTTCATTGGCACAAGTGGCTGCATATGATAGTCACAAGTGGCTGCATATGATGGGCACAAGTGGCTGCATATGATGGGCACAAGTGGCTGCATATGATGGACTCAGTGGCTGCATTTGATGAGTATAGTGGCTGAGTTTGATGGGCACAATAGGTGCATTTGATGGGCACAGTGGTTGCATTTGATGTGCACAGTGAGGCTGCAATTAATGGGGGGGGGGAGTTCAGTATTTTTCAGGTTTGTGTCCCCCCCCCCAAATTTTGAGCATCAGCCACCACTGCCATTTATCAGAGAAAACCCAAATAACAGGAAACCCCTGATCAGAGAAAACCCAAATAACAGGAGACCCCTTATCAGAGAAAACCCACATAACAGGAGACCACTGATCAGAGAAAACCCACATAACAGGAGACCACTGATCAGAGAAAACCCAAATAACAGGAGACCCCTGATCAGAGAAAACCCAAATAACAGGAGACCCCTGATCAGAGAAAACCCAAATAACAGGAGACCCCTGATCAGAGAAAACCCAAATAACAGGAGACCCCTGATCAGAGAAAACCCAAATAACAGGAGACCCCTGATCAGAGAAAACCCAAATAACAGGAGACCCCTGATCAGAGAAAACCCAAATAACAGGAGACCCCTGATCAGAGAAAACCCACATAACAGGAGACCACTGATTAGAGAAAACCCACATAACAGGAGACCCCTGATCAGAGAAAACCCACATAACAGGAGACCACTGATTAGAGAAAACCCACATAACAGGAGACCACTGATCAGAGAAAACCCACATAACAGGAGACCACTGATCAGAGAAAACCCACATAACAGGAGACCACTGATCAGAGAAAACTTAAATAACAGGAGACCACTGATCAGAGAAAACTTAAATAACAGGAGACCACTGATTAGAGAACACCGATTGTAGGAGACTTTTGATCAGTGAACACCGATTACAGGAGACCACTGATCAAAGAACATTGTTCCACAATCTCCAAACCCCATTCTAATAAGATGCTGTCCTAATAGCAGAAACAGAGCAGTCATCAAGCTGAGGACACCGCCCATAGACCCGCCCCCAACCTTCCTCCACTGGCTCTGGTAATCAGGACCCACCGCCATCAGGCTCCGCCCTGCCCCGCCTCTTCTTCCATGCGGCCTGGCAGTGGCGGGGGGTTGCCTGGATTGTACCATTATGACAATAGAAGAGGGGGGGCGCAGATTGCGGCGGAGGGTTTGCCTGTGGACATCCCTGTCCGTTCGTGTCGCTGAAATTGGCCGCACACTATGTGCGCTCCCCGCTATCTGCTCGGCTTTGTGTGCTCGTTGAATGGTGTGTGAGGCGCTGGCTCCGGTGTGAGCTGCTCTTGCTCCTCCCCGGCCGCCTCCCGCGGCAATATGTTTAAGAGGATGGCTGAATTCGGGCCGGACTCCGGAGGGAGAGTGAAGGTGAGGGGCCGGGGAGCGGTGTGTGTCGGCGGTGGGGGCTCCGTGCTATGGCGGGCCTTTGTGTGGGGGGCTCGTGTATGGAGTGCTGCTTTGTACGGACGGGGCTGCCTTCTATTTTATCTTGTTTTCTGGGCCGAGATACAGGAAGCTACAAGTCTCCTCACAGAGAGGAGGTGTGTCCTGTGCTGGTCACCTACACACCCCTAGAACCTTTAACCCCTAGAACCTTTAACCCCTTGACACCCAGGCCAATTCTGGCATTTCTCCTACATGTAAAAAAATCTTTTTTTTTTTTTTTTTTTTTTTTTTTTTGCTAGAAAGTTACATAGAACCCCCAAACATTCTATATATTTTTTAGCAGAGACCCTGGAGAATACAATGGTGGTCATTGCAACTTTTTATCTCGCACAGTATTTGCGCAGCAATTTTTCAAACGTGTTTTTTTTGGGGAACAAAAACAGTTTCATGCTTTTAAAAAAAAAAAAAAACGGTAGTTAGCCCATTTTTTTTTTTCTTTGCATAATATGAAAGATGAAGTTACGCCGAGAAAATAGATACCAAACATGTCACGCTTCTAAATAGCACACGCTCGTGGAATGGCGCCAAACGTTGGTACTTAAAAATCCCCATAGGAGACTGGTTAAAATTTTTTACTGGTTACGTGTTTTGAGTTACAGAGGAGGGCTAGAATTATTTCTCTCGATCTAACATTCGTGGTGACACCTCATGTGTGGTTTGAACACCGTTTTCATATGTGGGCAGGACTTGCGTATGCGTTCGCTTCTGTGTGCGAGAACACGGGGACAGGGGCACTTTAAATTTTTTTTTTTTTTTTTTTAATTAATTTTACTTTAGATTTTTTTAGTTTGATACTTAAAAAAATAAATAAATACATTTTTTTTTAATCACTTTTTTATTCCTATTACAAAGAATGTAAACATCTCTTATAATAGGAATATGTCATGACAGGTCCTCTTTACAGTGAGATATGGGGTCAATAAGACCCCACATCTCACCTCTAGGCTCGGACAGCTGAAATAAAAAAACAATCTCAGCTTCTCAGCCGAGGCGGTGCCATTCGTTTGAATGCAGAGGCCAGGCATGACGTCATAATATCGCGCCTGGCCTCTGAATGATCATAGAGACTCCAGCAACCATCTGGTCCGCCGGAAATCTCTATGGTAAACATCCGGGGCGGTGGATCCATTCTCTGACTCATCGATGGCAGTGGTGAGTCGGTAGAAGCATCGGAGGGCGGCGGGAGGGTGGTGACATCCCCTTTCGCCGCCCGTAAAAAAGATCAAGCGGCTGACCATCGACAATCATTCTTCTGGTGTAGGGAATTGCTGGCTGAAAAAAACAATAGCTGAATGATGCCTGTAGCTGCAGGCATCATTTAGCTATACCCGCACAAAGTCAAGGACGTCATATTACGGCCGGCGGGTGGGAAGTGGTTAATATTGATTGGACCCTGGGCAAACATTTTCTTGATAATACTGATTTTTTTTTTTTTTTTTAATCGACTTATAATATAAAGAGGCGTTTCAACACTGACCACCAATGTAATAGGGGTTTACACTGACCACTAATAGAAGCATTCACAGTAACCACCAATGTAAGGAGGGATTTACACTGACCACTAATGTGAGGGGAGCATTCACACTGGCCACTAGTGTGAATGAAAGGATTCTACACCAAGCCTCAATGTAATGAGAAGATTTACACTAACCACCAGTGTAACTGAGAAGTTTAGCCTGCGTTCACATTTGTATGTCGGGAACACATGCAAAATCACTTTCCTGACACCACGGAAATGTGCTGCCCTTTAGCAAATACACAGCAGTGCCATTAACTGTTAATGACACCCTCATGCATCTGCTGACGTGCTGTGGCACTGTGTGATTTTTGAAAAAGGGTTAGAGACTTTCTTCTGCATTTCTAGCGCATAGAGCAGCCCATTGACATGAATGGGCTGCCCTACACGCGACCTACATCTTTATCCACCCTGTCGGTACACCTTTGCATCCTTAATGACCACTGTTGTAGGCAGGACTTTCAAGCATGCCCCATTACCTCCCCAGTGGGCAGCATTCAGTATAGGTGATGGAGGATATGACCTCGGGGGGGCATGTTATACATATGAATGCCGCCTTTATTTGCATATCAATACCGGTTATTTACATGTAAACACAGGGTCTGCCAGTGAGTCACCTGTACACAACAATAGGGCAGAGCTGGGCAGCATTAGTAGCAGAACTTCACACTGAGATATCAGGACACAACACAGGACTAAAATTTCAAGGGATAAGGGAATTTAAACTGGGATAGTTTGCAAGTATGAGGCCTCTGCTTTGGGCCCCACAACAATAATGGGGCCCAGGGCAGCTGCCCCTTTTGCCCTGCCTTAAAGACGGCCCTGCTTATAATATCCAACATGTCGCCTATGGGAGAGAACCAACCTATACCAGGTGTGCGTGACAACCTCACAATAATGGTTCCCTATTAAGGTCCATCACACCAGCGTGTTGTGTTGTATTAGCAAAACGCTGACAAAAAAAGTATAGTGTGCATTACAGCTTATTTTTCTTTTTTTTTTCTTATTTTTTCAGTGCAACGCGTTCAAATGCATGCATGAATGCAAGACTCTGCAAGGCAACCCCCCAATGCCATGCACGACAATGCATTGGAGAACTATGCAAAAAATGTAACATGCATTCTCTGTGGTGTGAATGAACCCTTAGTGTGCTGGCTGCATTTCTTTATTCCTTTTTGTTTTTCACTTGTTGATCCTTCCAATAACACCCTTCCTGTCCTAGGGTAACAACACTCACTGTCTGTACTGTATCTGGAGAATCACTGCAGGACCGCAATACACTAAGCTGTGGTTGTCAACTTGAAAGGGGGTCTCCAATGTGGCCCCTAGTGTCTTCAGAGGGCCACGTAAAATATTTATTGCATGTAAGGCTGGGATCATGCGGGGCGGATCCGCTGAATGGCTTTCCCTAGCTCCGCGGGGGATCTCTCCGCTGATCCCCGCTGAGCAGGTGGATGACAGGTTCATCTCTGCTCACTGTGCAGAGACGGACCTTTCAATCCTGCTCTCCTCTATGGGGAGATTGGATATAAACGGACAGTGTGGACGGATGGTGAACGTATCGACATCCGTCTGTTTTGAGCGGATCTTGTCAGATGGCAGGCGGGTGTCGGCGGACACATCTCCACTGACATATGCCTCCACATAGAAGTCAATGGGTGGCCCGCTCGGATCCGCCTGAAAAACAGACAGCTGGATCCGAGCGGGCCAATTGTGTGAAAGGGTCCTTATGCTACAGAAAAATGTCAGACTGAAGACTTAAAGCGGAGCACCCAGAAAGGGGAAGCTCCGCTTATCTGCCTCCTTTTCCCCTTCGCTGCCAAATTTGTCACTTTATTTTTGGGGGGGGGGGGGGGGGGGGGGGGGGAAGAGCAGGTACCTAGTTTTGACAGGTATCCAGGCGTTCACCCCCCCCCCCCGCCTCCTGCCAGGCCATTCACAAAGCGTTTCACACATGCACAGTAGGGGACTGCCTGTTTCCCTTACCTAAGATGGCAGCAGCACCCGAGAACTGATTGAAAAATCGTCTCAGATTAGACACTGCTGGATTCGCAGACAGGTAGGTGTCCTTATAATAAAAGTCAGCACCCACAGTATGTGTAGCTGCTGACTTATTTTTTCTGAAGGAGGCTGGACCTCCCAATACACATAATGAGAATATCGGATGAATGATTGTCCGTGTGGTTTTTTTTTTAATTTTTTTTTTTTTTTTTGCATGCGTGTCTCATATCAAATAAAGATGTTACTAAAGTTATAAAAATTTTTGTAGGACAGAATACAACTTCAGAAGTGATGTAATGTGTTTTACTTGGGGATGCACCAATACCAAGCAGTTACGTGAGCATCGGTACTCTCCCAAATGCTCCCAATACCAAAAAATACTTTGCAATGCGATTTTGTGTCAATACAAAAAGAATGGGTGCAAATTGCACTGCAAAGAACCACATGTAATTTGAACAGGAATGCTGTACATTTTCCTGTCTGAATGACATGCGATTTCCCACACCACTAATGTGTGTGTAGAAAGGGGTTAAAACACCATCTAGTGGGCAGTTTAAAAAAAAAAATGTAAGAACTCACAGTACATGGAGCCTGCATGCACAGGCCACTGGTGGAGATGTAGAGGCGGTCCGCCCCCAAGCTGACATCACTTCCGCCCTATACCCATGGGGTCCTGGGACTTATCCTACAGCGGCCCTGATTTACTACCATCAGCAGACCGGGACACCTATGTAGATTATTTTGCATATGGCCAGATGTACAGTGCCTTGCAAAATTATTCACCCCCCTTGGCATTTTTGCGTTTTTTGTTGCCTCACAACCTGGAATTAACATGGATTGTTTGAGGATTTGTATCATTTAATTTACAGAACATGCCCGCAACTTTGAAGATTTTTTTTTTTTTTTATTCTGAAGGAAACAAGAAATGGGACAAAATAACAGAAAAAGTCAATGTGCATAACTATTCACCCCCCTAAAGTTAATACTTTGTAGAGCCACCTTTTGCGGCTATCAGAGCTCCAAGTCGCTTTGGATAAGTCTCTATGAGCTTGCCACATCTTAACACTGGGATTTTTGCCCATTCCTCTTTGCAAAACTGCTCCAGCTCCTTCAAGTTGGATGGTTTGCGCTTGTGACTTGCAATCTTCAGTCTGACCACAGATTTTCTATTGGATTGAGGTCTGGGCTTTGACTAAGCCATTCCAACACATTTACATGTTTCCCCTTAAACCACTCAAGTGTTGCTTTAGCAGTGTGTTTGAGGTCATTGTCCTGCTGGAAGGTGAACCTCCGTCCTAGCCTCAAATCACACACAGAGTGGTACAGGTTTTGATCAAGAATATCCCTGTATTTAGCACCATCCATCTTTCCCTCAACTCTGACCAGTTTCTCAGTCCCGACTGCTGAAAAACATCCCCACAGCATGATGCTGCCACCACCATGTTTCACTGTGGAGATGGTGTTCTTTGGGTGATGTGATGTGTTTGGTTTGCGCCAGACATAGCGTTTTCTTTGATGGCCAAAAAGTTAAATTTTTAGTCTGACCAGAGCACCTTCCTCCATACATTTTGGGAGTCTCCCGCATGCCTTTTCTCAAACTCAAAATGTGCCAGTTTGTTTTTTGCTGAAAGTAATGGCTTTCTTCTGGCCACTCTGCCATAAAGCCCAACTCTATGGAGCGTACGGCTTATTGTTGTCCTAAGTACAGATACTCCAGTCTCTGCTGTGGAACTCTGCAGCTCCTCCAGGGTTACCTTAGGTCTCTGTGCTACCTCTCTGATTAATGCCCTCCTTGCCCGGTCTGTGCATTTTGGTGTGCAGTCATCTCTTGGCAGGTTTGCTGTTGTGCCATGTTCTTTCCATTTTGGTTGTGATAGATTTGATGGTGCTCCTAGGGATCATCAAAGATTTGGATATTTTTTTTATAACTTAACCCTGACTTGTACTTCTCAACAACATTGTCCCTTACTTGTTAGGAGAGTTCCTTGGTCTTCATGGCAGTGTTTGGTTAGTGGTGCCTCTTGCTTAAGTGTTGCAGCCTCTGGGGCCTTTCAAAAAGGCGTGTATATGTAATGAGAGATCATGTGACAATTTGATTGCATACAGGTGGACATCATTTCACTAATTATGTGACTTCTGAAGATAATTTTTATGGGCTTCATAACAAAGGGAGTGAATACACACACACATGCCAATTATCATTTTTTTATTTCTAAAAAATAGTTTTATGTATACATTTTTCTAATTTTACTTCACCAACTTAGACTATTGTGTTCTGATCCATCACATATAATTCAGATTAAAAAAACATTGAACAAAAGGCTGTAATGTAACAAAATAGGTAAAAAGCCAAGGGGGTGAATACTTTTGCAAGGCACTGTACTGTGAGTTCTAACGTTTTTTTTTAAACTGCCCACTAGATGGCACTTTTCTTTTTTATACACACACATATATACAGTTGCAGTGGGGGAAAGCTCATTCGTGATTCTTTGCCGTGTAATTTGCGTCTTTTTTTTTTTGTATTTACGCAAATCACACCACAAAGTATTGGTACTCGGTATCGGCAAGTACTTGCCTGAAGTATCTGTACTCGTGCTCGCCGATTAAACCGTATCGGTGCAACCTTAATTGTAATGTATTCTTTAGTTTCTGAACATGTGCGGTCTTGGTCTTCTAATTTTTTTTCTTTTTTTTTGGGTGAAAGCTGTCCTGATTAAACAAAAATCATACATTTTGGTATCGTACGAGAAACATTTTTGTGCTTGTCCCTTCGGATAAGTTTGCATGAACTGTTGTGATTGGCCCTTAAAAGCTGTGTACTAATGATCAAGTTATTAGCTGATCACTTTGAAAGCAATAATTTTTCTCAGATTTATTCGTGTGTATTAGCTTTACTAGAGGAAATGGTCAAATTGTTCTTCTAGAGTGGTTGGAGACTGAAGCAATGCTGTAAAAGGCTGCCAGAGACTATGGACATGTTACAGGGGACCACCAGACTTTATTACAATTGAGGGACCCTTTCAATCCTTTTGATCCCTCTGACTCCTGGAGCCCAAGGGCTGCATTTTAACCTTTTTCCTGCTAGAGCCGTTTTTTAAAGAGGAACTGCAGTCTGCTCACATAATTTGTAATAAAAACATCTTTGCCATTCTGAAGCTTCCCTCCAACCACTTTGCATATTATTTTAAATATACTGTGATTGAGTACTTGCCAAATATACTGCAGAAATCTCTCTCTCCACTAAGTCTGGCTGCAACCATTCAACTGTGGGCAGCTGAAGCTGCTAGCCTGTTCACTTCCTGGATTTACAGACACACAGAGGCACACCTGCAGCTCTGCAGCTGTGCAGCTCTCATTGGCCCTCTTATGACTCCTCCCTCCTCCCTTCCTGGCAAACTCTCACAAGAGAGAGCTGTACATGATGTCATAAACCTAGGCTAATGACCAGACAAGAAACAGGAAGTGGGCTGTATAAGGTATTATTTACTGGCAGAAAAAAATGTTTTACTATCCAAAGTTAAAATAACAAGATCAGAAGATTTAATGGATGGAAAGGTGAAAAAATGACTGAAGGTCCACTGTAAGGTTTTATTTTGCATATGTTTAAAAAAAAAAAAAAAAAAAATCATTTTAGCCCTGAAGATTGCATAAAACCCCCACAACATTTATATATTTTCTGAAAGCCCTAGAGAAAAAAATGGCGGTAGTTACAATTTTTTATGTAACATATTACCACGAAGGTTTAGGAAACGCAAAATTTTGGTAAAGTATAAAAGATGAGGTTGCATCGAGTAAATACCAAACACGTCAAACCTTAAGTTGTGTATGCCTGAGAAATGGCGACAAGCTTCAGTACCTTATATTTTCCATAGGCGATGCTTTAAAAGCCTCCTATAGGTCATATAACATTGGCGGTGGTTTGGTGCTAGCAATATTGCTCTCCTGCGTGTGCGATGATATGTAACATAGGTATCGCAATTAACGTTTTCATGCGGAGGCACTCCAATGTGTGCGTTTACGTTTGTCCGGTGTGTATATGTAGGGGTAGGAGCCTCAATCTTATGCAAACGACCCCCCCATCCGGTGCCACATTTGGCGCCTTGAGGGGGGGGGGGCAGATACCTTGTTTTGACAAGTACTCGCTCCCACTTTCTGCTGAGTTTGCCGCAGCCGATCCATTGAGAAAGTGCAGCGAGATTCACACATGTGCAGTAGGAAACCGGCTGTAAAGCCACCCGAGAGCTGATTCAAGATGTGGCTTGGATGAGGATCCCTGGTTAGGTAGGTGTCCTAATAGTAAAAGTCAGTAGCTACTGATTTTTTTTTTTTTGGGGGGGGGGGGGGGGGGCTGGAGCTACGCTTTACACTCAGATGGGCACTGATTAGGCTGCAATGATGGGCAAGGCTGCAGATGGGCACTGGCAGGAGAACATTATTGTACCTATGGTAAGACGTAACGATTTCAATGTGTGAGCAGGCGTTAGTGCTCTTTCCTGAGTCGACAATCCTGATAAGGAGTGGTTTTAGGGAAAAGCATGCCCCAGGTGTGTGTTGTCTTTGCTATTTTTTTAATATGTAGTCTTGTGGAGTAGCTGATGTACCCACGGACTCTGTTGTAATATGTTTATCTTTTTTTTTTTATTTTTAGGGAGTTACAATTGTGAAACCTATAGTCTATGGAAATGTGGCACGATATTTTGGTAAGAAGAGAGAAGAAGATGGCCATACTCACCAGTGGACTGTTTATGTGAAGCCATATCGTAATGAGGTAATATTGTTTATTGCATATGTAAAACTGACGCTTTTTGTGACCTTTCATTAACCACTTGACAACTGGGCACTTAAACCCCCTTCCTAACCAGACCAATTTTCAGCTTTTGGTGCTCTCACATTTTGAATGACAATTACTCAGCCATGCAACACTGTATCTATATGAAATTTTTGTCCTTTTTTTTCACACAAATGGAGCTTTCTTTTGGTGGTATTTAATCACCGCTGGGTTCTTTATTTTTTGCGCCGTAAAAGAAAAAAGACAGAAAAATCTGTAAAAAAAATGCATTTTTCTTCATTTCTGTTATAATATTTTGCAAATTAGTAATTTTTCTTCATATATTTTGGCCAAAATTTTTACCGCTACATATCTTTGGTAAAATTAACCCAAATCGGTGGATATTATTTGGTCTTTGTGAAAGTTATAGAGTCCAAAAGCTATGGTGCGAATATCTGAAAATTGATCACACCTGAAGTACTGACGGCCTATCTAATTTCTTGAGACCCTAACATTCCAGAAAAGTACAAATACCCCCCAAATGATACCTTTTTGGAAAGAAGACATTCCAAGGTATTTAGAAAGATGCATGGTGAGATTTTTGAAGTTGTCATTTTTTCCCACAATTCTTTGCAAAATCAAGGTTTTTTTTTTACTTTTTTTTTTTTTTTCCCACAAAATTGTCATATTAGCAGGTTATTTCTCACACACCACATATGCATACCACAAATTACACCCCAAAACACATTCTGCTATTACTCCCGAGTATGGTGATACCACATGTGTGAGACTTTTACACAGCGTGGCCACATACAGAGGCCCAACATGCAGGGGAGCACCTTCAGGCGTTCTGTAGCTCCCAGGCCAATTCTGACATTTCTCTCCTACATGTAAAAATCATCATTTATTTGCTAGAAAATTACATAGAACCCCAAAACATTATATATGTTTTTTTTAGCAAAGACCCTAGAGAATACAATGGCGGTCGTTGCAACTTTTTATCTCGCACGGTATTTGCGCAGCAATTTTTTTAACGCGTTTTTTTTGGGAAAAAAACTGTTTTGTGCTTTACAAAAACCAAAACAGTAAAGTTAGCCTAATGTTTTTGCATAATGTGAAAGATGAAGTTATACTGAGTAAATAGATACCCAACATGTCACCTTTCAAAATTGCACGCGCTTGTGGAATGGCGCCAAACTTTGCTACTCAAAAATCCCCATAGGCGACGCTTTAAAATTTTTTACTGGTTACATGTTTTGAGTTACAGAGGAGGTCTAGGGCCAAAATTATTACTCTCGCTCTACCGATCGCAGCGATACCTCACATGTGTGGTTTGAACACGGTTTTCATATGTGGGCGGGACTTACGTATGCGTTCGCTTCTGCATGCGAGCACGCAGGGACAGGGGCGCTTTAAAATTTTTTTATTTTTTTTTATTGTTCATTTTACTTTATTTATTT
The DNA here is from genome assembly GCF_042186555.1 of Aquarana catesbeiana. Classification (NCBI taxonomy): domain Eukaryota; kingdom Metazoa; phylum Chordata; class Amphibia; order Anura; family Ranidae; genus Aquarana; species Aquarana catesbeiana. Next base: position 272,287,843 of record NC_133326.1, read on the forward strand.
TAGTTTGATGCTTTTTTCCAAAAAAAAAAATTTTTGACCACTTTTATTCCTATTACAAGGAATATAAACATCCTTGTAATAGGAATATGGCATGACAGGTCCTCTTTACAGTGAGATATGGGGTCAATAAGACCCCACATCTCACCTCTAGGCTGGGAAGCCTGAAATAAAAAAAAAAAAAAAAAAAAAAAACGATCCTGGCTTCGATCGTAGCGGTGAGTCGGTAGAAGCGCGGGAGAGGGGGAAATCCCCTCTCGCCTCCCGTAAGAACGATCAAGCAGTGGAACAGCTGCTATGATCGTTCTCATGGTGTAGGGAATCGCCGGCTGAAAAAGCCGATATCTGAATGATGCCTGTAGCTGCAACCATCATTCAGATATCTCCGCACAAAGTCAAGGACGTTGTATGACGGCCGGTGGGCGGGAAGTGGTTAAAACGCATTTTTTTTTTTTTTAACACAAAGTTGTCCATTTATACAATATTTCTACCACATTACATGTACATACCAAAAATGACACCCCAAAATAGATTCTCCTACTCCTCCTGAGTACGGCGATACCACATATGTGAGACTTCCACAGCCTGGCCACATACAGAGGGCGAGTACAGCTGAGCATGGCTCGGTATGGCGGGGTATGGCGGGGGCGTTGCAGAGTATGGCGGGGGCGTTGCAGAGTATGGCGGGGGCGTTGCAGAGTATTGCTCAGCATTGCAGTGTAGTGGGGATGGCTGAGCATGGATGGATGGATGCCTGGATGTCTCTGTGCAGCGCTGTGGGCACTACACATACAGCCCACAGCGCTGCAGACATCCATCCATCCCCCTCCCCGCTCACTGTGTACCGATCGGTACACAGGCGGGGAGGAGAGGGGGAGGAGAGGAACCGGCGTCATCAGATGACGCCGGTCTGTTTACATGTGATCGCGCCGTCATTTGACGGCGCGATCACATGGTAAACGGCCGCGATCAGCGGCCATTTACCGGGATCCGTGATGCGCCGGGTCCTCCGGACCCGGCGGTCACGGATGTGTTCGGGTGCGCGCCCCAGGGGGCGCGCGAGAGGGGAATTCTGGGAGGACGTCATAGTACGCCCTCCCAGAGTTATCCAACCGCCCTGCAGCCGTCATTCGGCTATGGGCCGGTTGGTAAGTGGTTAAAGCGAAAAAATACTCCCATTTACTGCAGGGCTGTGGTGTCGCAGAGCCCCCTGCTGGCCGCTGACATCTTCAGCCAGTGTGCTCCTGTCTCCTAATCTTTGGCCGTTTTTGTTGACCGTCCCGAGATGATGTCAGTCAAGTATGTGCAGGAGTTCATTTATTTCAGCAATGTCAAAATTATACACTGAGCTGCACATGTGCAGTGCAGACAGGCAGGTAAGAAACTTTAATGCAGAAGAGACATGGTATGCCTCTTCTGAATTAAAAATCCTGCCTGTTCAACAATTGTTTTTCTAAAGTTGCACTTTAAGATCTATTTCACAGCCGTGTTGGGATGTGGTTTTGTCTGTCCCAGCTGACTGTACTTAAAAAAGCAGTATTTTTTTTTTTTTATCAGCTTACACCACTGCAACGTAGGAAACTGCGAACGCCAAAGTATCAATGGGCCCTCGGTGATGAAACTGGTCATATTGCATTTGGTTGCTGAAGGATACAATTCTTTTATTGAAAATATTGTTATGTCAATGACCACATAGTTACATATATGTCCAGACTAAGGGTTCATGTACAGAGTTTTATCCCTATTGTGGGGTCATCCATCAGTACGGTATTTGTACATTGAAATCGTATCCTCTCTCAAGCATCTCATCACCAGAGAGAATACGTTCAGTGCTTGCTGTCTTTTCCCGTAACGGAGATCCTCCAGTTCTTTAATTAGTATTGTTGCCCTTCTTTGTACTCGCTCCATTTCCAGTACATCCTTCCTGAGGACTGGTGCCCAAAACTGGACAGCATACTCCAGGTGTGGCCGGACCAGAGTCTTGTAGTGGGAGAATTATCCTTTTATCTCTGGAGTTAATCCCCTTTTTAATGCATGCTAATATTCTATTGGCTTTGCTTGCAGCAGCTTGGCATTTCTGAGCCTGTCATCTACTAGAACCCCCAGTTCCTTTTTCCATCCTAGATTCCCTACAGAGGATCTTCGCCTAGTGAGTAGATTGCATTCATATTTTTGCTACTCGTATGCATTATTTTTCTACATTAAACGTCATTTGCCATGTAGTTGCTCACCCCATTAATTTGTTCAGATCGTCTTGCAAGGTTTCCACATCCTGCAGAGAAGTTATTGCCCTGCTTAGTATTATCCGCAAAAACTGAGATTGAACTGTTTATCCCATCCTCCAGGTCATTTATAAATAAATTATATAGGATTGGTCCCAGGACAGAACCCTGGGGGACCCCACTTTCCACACTATTCCGAGTACTCCCCATTTTATCACTACTGTAACTACTTGTGTAACCACAGTGTGAGCTGGAATTGGGCTTCAGTTTGTTAATGTATCTAGATCTGCCAGTACTTCTAATACTACCCTCCCCAGACTGAGAATCCTGCTGTCCAAAGGTGCTCCTTCATCCAAAGTGGAGGCACTCTAATACAGGAGGTGTGTTACTGGCCAGATCACCAGGTGAAAATGGGAAGGGGCTAAAAAAAAAAAAAAACTAATGCAGCTGTCACATCTAATGATTGGTAGGCTGCAATATATTACATTTTTGGTTTTGGGTTTAATACCGCTTTTATACCCTTTTGAAATTGCTTTATAAGCATGTTAGTCAGAAATAGCACGTGTATACACAGACGTGTTTTGCTTTCTGTCTCTAGGCAATCGTATGGCAAATTCAACATTATCTCAAGTGACCTGTAGCTATCCTGGAAAAGTTTATATAAGTGGGTCAACCCGATGGTTGTTGGTGTTGTGGTTACAGAGCAGTCATATGGGTATAATTATTCCTTGGTCTTCCCATTACCAGTTGGTTGGCCAATAGAGGATGATCGTTCCTCCCCCTTCCATGTCACTTTTGTGTAACTAGAAACTACTTGCAGGACTATTCCGTCAAGAAGGCATTGTTATAGTGAATATGTATCAGGTGTGTGTGTGTGATATTGGCAAAGCTAGGGTTGGGTTTCAGCATGTGCCTGGCCTGTTTGTGAAAGGGTGTAATGGTTCCAGCATGCCCTAGGGTCAACATTTTTGGAATGACAAAATAATAATTTTTGCAATCATCATTACAAGATATTAGCAGCCTGCACTATGAGAGCATTTAGTGGCTTTTTAAAGCCTCATGCACACAGGCTTATAAATTAAAAAAAAGTTTTTTTTTCTGCCAGAAAATAGCAGAAAAACACCTTTTTGTTTTTAACCACTTGACAACCGGCTCAGGCCGATATACGGCAGCAGAGTGGTACCATGGCGGCTCTTTAAAGAGCCATAGCAGGCGTGCGCCCGCTGCGTGTGTGTGTGTACGCACAAATCCCTGTTCTGACAGGGGAGGAGAGACAGATCGTGTGTTCCTAAGTAGGAACAGCTATCTGGCTCCTCTTCTAGTTTTTTTTCGGTAAAAAAAAAATGTAGAAAGAAAATGTAGAAGAATACATATTGGCCTAAACTGATGAAGACATTTTTTTTCAATATTTTTTTTTTGATATTTATTATAGCAAAAAGTGGGATTTTTTTTTTTTTTTTTTTTTTTTTTTTAATTGTCGCTCTTTTTTTGCTTTTACATAGATGAGCAAATACACCAAAAGAAAGCTCTATTTGTGGGAAAAAAAAAAAGGATTTAAATTTTGTTTGGGTACAACGTTGCATGACTGCGCAATTCAGTTAAAGCGACGCAGTGCAGTATTGCAAAAAAAAAAAAAATGGCCTGGTCATTAAGGAGGCAAATCTTTCTGGGGCTGAAGTGGTTAAAGTATGTATGATGTTTGAGCCTAAATGCATACTACTGGCCTGAATATTAATTTATTCTACCCGTTGGAATACATTTACATGCATCTTTTTCCCCTAATCGTCTTTCAGGACAGCCACCTGAGAGCTTGGCTCCTCCCCTCTGATTGGAAACACCTGCGCCAGCTTCTATAAATTTCCTCCTCCCCTGCTGGCTCCTCAGTTATTTGTGTTTCCTCCAGAGTGTTGAGACACCACAGAAACCAGCCAGGAGAGCCAGTGAGGCTCAGGCAGCATGTCCTGAAAGAGGAGTAGAGACTCCTACGACAGACCAGGGGGAAAAAGTTAGTGTATACACCCGCAGCGGTTATAACATTAACCTGGTCAGAAAAACTTTCTCTGGATATTGCCACCCCCGCATCCCTGAGCGCAGGTTGAGGTCGGGGGGCTTCCCTTTCATCACCGAGCGTGGTGAAGCGGAGCGCGGCTCCTGCAGTCTCATGCCCCCAGCAGCATGTGGAGTAGAACATGCTGGGTACTGAGATTGCGCGGCCTGTGGCGGGTGACATCATATCCGGCCAGAAGGGGCATGCACTTCCGGGTTCACGGCTTCCGGTTTCGGCTGCGAACGTTGAGAGGGAGCCAGGCATGGGGCTGGAGAGGAGCTGTACATGCTGTAGAGACAGCAAAGCCTCCAGAGGTGACACAAGGATGGAGGATGCAGAGGATTCAGACCGCACTGCTTCAGCAGAGACCAGCTCCAGCCATGTTAAGGTAAGTGGAACCTAGGGTGGAGCTCCCCTGGCCTGAACCATCCCCCCCCCCCCCCCCCAATATTAGTGTGGGACAGGTACGGGGGGGGGGGGAGCGGGTTAAAGACCCTCAGGTGCCAGAAGGTGGACTCATAGGGCACCTGGTGAGGAATGAAAGTGTTGCACTCCTGCCATTATGCAGGAAAGGGTACTGTGTGTTAATGGTTGGGGGTTTTTTCTTATGTCTTTTCAGAAAACAGAGAAAACCAGGTACTCATGTTTCAAAAAGGAGGTGCCCTTCCTGTAAAATTACCCTTAGAGATTCTTGGGAAAAACCATTATGTAAAGATTTTATTAGCAAACTAGTACATGAACATTCTTCAGAGCAGGGTGAACTAGCGGCATCTGTTAAAGAATTGTCTAGTACGTTTGAATCCTTCAAAAACTTTTTTGAAGGGTTTCAGATGCCACAGTTTCAGACTGCTCCTCCGACAACAACGGTACCAAAAGCTCAGGCAATACCCTCCACTAGTGCAGGTCCTTCGGTAGCCCCTAGAGAGGAGGTGGAAGAGGAACCTGACAGTGCAACTTCTGGCTCCCAAGATTCTGAGGGGGAAGCTCTGGATGGGGATTCCAGGAAGCCACCCCCATACAAACTCTCATTAGAAGAGGTAGATCACCTTTTAGGGGCCATTTATACCACACTAGGTATATCAACGGAGAAGAAACCATTATCATTGCACGATCAGATGTATGAGGGCCTAGGGGAACGGGAAAAGAGGAATTTCTCCAAGCGTCTTCCAGGACAGCCCATGAGACCTTGGGCTCCTCCTACCAGGACAGGAAACACGTCACCCCCACCAGATAAAAGGGCGGTCCTCCAGGCCCATGTCAGTTATTTGTGTTTCCTCCGGACGGGGGGTAACATGTTCATGGAACCTGCTCCCATAGGCCTTATAAGCAGGGGCTTTGTATGGCCTTTTTCTGGGGCATATCACTTACCTCTTCCTCTGCCAGAAGCAGCACACCGCTGGGGAGGTTGGCTGTGTTGCTGTTCTCTGTCCTCAGTGCCTGGAGAGGGCCAGGACCGGTGTGAGGTCGTGCCCCTAGCGCAGTGCACTGCACTCTAGCTCAGCTGAGCTTCGGTTGTCCTTCCCTGCCGACAGCCTGGCTGATCTGAGCAAGGAATGGAGGAAGCCGAATCGTTCGAGGGGGCGGAGCTATTGCGCTCCAAGCTGGCCCACAGGAAGTGCCTGGAGAGAGTTACTTCCGGGGCATATGACATCATCATCGGGCGCCGGAGACGAGGTTCCAGTCTTCATAAACGGCGCGAACAGAGAACGCTGGCTGCTGGTGTTTCTTGGTGTTAAGCAGCCAGGCTGTGGATGACCAAGAGGGGCAGAATGGATCCTCCTGCAGTACCTGCACAGGCAGCGGATGCAGTTCCCAACACCAGCACCTCACAAGTAAGCCTGGGGTGTTCTGTCACCACCTTACTATCCCTGTGAGTGTTCCCTCCCCCTCCCCCCTCTGTAGTAGTGGGTGTAAGGGGACACATTTCCTCCCTCCTGCACGTGGTGTTACGGAGTGATTGTGTGGCTTTAATTACATTGTGGGTCATTTATTTTGTCTTGCAGACCAAGACTCAGGACAAGGCCCAAGCGCAGCCACTTAAAAGGAAATGTGCGGTTTGCGCAAACAAATTGAGCTCCTCATGGAGCAAAGCAGTTTGTCGCACCTGTATAGAAGGCCTAGTAAAGGATGACCCGGTTGCCTCTTGCCAGAAGATGCTTACTTCTGTTAGGGATGAGCTTGCGTCCACCTTCAGTTCCTTTAGAACGCTTATTGACAAGCTACAGACTCCAGCAGAGAGTCCGTCTTCACTGAAGGCGTCAGTAAGCACTCCGCAGCAGGCAGAGAGTGAAGACTCTGAGGCTGAGGTCAGATCTACCCGTTCTTCTCTGGAAGAATCAGGGTCAGATACAGAGCCCAGAGATAGAGAATCCACTCGAGGCTCAAGATTTAAGTTATCTGTTGAGGATGTAGATGACTTATTAAAGGCTATCTATACTACCCTTGAATTAAAAGAGGAAGAGGTTCAGTTATCCAAACATGATCTTATGTATAAAGGATTACATAAGAGAAAATCAAGAGTGTTTCCAGTTCATAGTTCTTTGGTTGATACTATTAAACTGGAATGGGATAATCTTGAGAGAAAACCATTCTTCTCCAGTAACCTAAAAAGGAGGTTTCCTTTTGATGAGGACACTGCGCAGCCATGGAATAAGAATCCCAAGTTAGACGCACCTCTTTCAAAAGTTTCAAAAAACTCGGACCTGGCGTTTGATGATATGGGTACGCTTAAGGATCCGATGGACAAGAGGGGGGATATCCTTCTCCACAGAGCCTGGGACTCAGCAGTTGGAAACCTGAAACCAGCTTTGGCTTCCACTTGTGTGGCCAGAAATCTGGAGGTTTGGTTGACTCAGATTCAGTCACATCTGTCAGCAGGTACCTCCAGAGAGCAAATTTTAAAGTCTTTTCCTCTCCTATTTCAGGCAGTGGGTTTTTTGGCAGATTCTTCCGCTGAGTCGGTAAGAATGTCAGCCAGGACTTCGGCTCTAGTGAACTCGGCCAGGAGAAGCCTTTGGCTTAAGACCTGGTCAGGGGACTCGGCCTCCAAGTTGCGCCTTTGTGGCCTTCCTTTAACTGGCGATCATTTATTTGGCCCAGGTCTACAGGAGGCACTGGAACGCACGGCTGATAAGAAAAAGGCGTTTCCAGAGAAAAAGAGAGTTCAGACAGCCAGAAAATTTTTTCGTGGCCAAAACAGGCAACAGAGTCCTAGAGAAAAGGACAGCAGGCCGAAAAAGCATTGGACTGGGCACAAAGGCAGAGGCAAAGGGGGAGTGCTATTTAACCCTCCTCAACAGCCCGCCAAGCCGCAGTGACTTGTGTTCCCCGGTGGGAGGGAGATTGAGGGCCTTCATCCCACAGTGGGCAGCAGTCACTCTGAGCCCCTTCGTCCTGGACCTAGTGACCAACGGGTACAGGCTGGAGTTTGTTCACCAACCACCAGAACGTTTGTTGGTCACATTTCCTTTCCTCCACAAGATCGGGAGAAAGCAAGGGCTCTGGGTCTCCAGATCGGAGACTTAGATCAAAAAGTCCTGATTCCTGTTCCTCGATCTGAGCAGGGCAAGGGATTCTATTCCCATGTATTTGTGGTCAGAAAGCCAGCAGGAAAGTTTCGACTTATCCTGAATCTCCGGACCTTAAACAAGTCCATCAGATACAAGCATTTCCGTATGGAGACGGTTTTTACAATCAAAAACCTACTATACCCAAACTGCTTTATGGCCACGTTGGACTTAAGGGATGCTTATCTTCACATCCCTATCCATCCAGCCTTCCAAAAGTTTTTGAGATTGGCAGTGAAGACGTGTATGGGGACCCGACATTTTCAATTTCAGGCCCTCCCCTTCGGTCTTTCCTCAGCCCCTCGCATCTTTACGAAGGTGTTGGGGGAAGTGCTGGCTCCTCTAAGATTAAAGGCAATAACGGTTATCCCTTACTTAGACGACCTCCTGATAGTGGCAAAATCATACCAAAGGCTGTTGGAAGATCTCCAGGCTGTACAGGACTTCTTACAGTCCCTAGGCTGGCTAATAAACAAAGAAAAATCGTCCTTGATTCCGGCCCAGAAAGTAACTTATCTGGGTTACGATTTTTGCTCCGTGAACCAAAGAGTTTTTCTTCCTCAGGAGAAGATTACCAAAGTGTTCCAGACTATGTCAACATTGCAGACCAACCAGTCGGTCTCTCTGAGACAGGTGTCGAGGGCAGTGGGTCTTATGACCTCATGTTTTCCCGCAGTACCATGGGCGAGACTCCATCAGCGTCCGTTACAAAGGTTTCTTTTAAGAAACTGGGACGGGGACGTAAGGTCCCTGGAGTCAAGGATTTGGCTTCCCGACAGGATAAAAAGAAGCCTGTGGTGGTGGAGAGCTGGTCAGCACCTAGCAGGAGGTCTCCCATGGTCCTTTCCCATTTCCCGAAGGATTACCACGGATGCGAGTTCCTGGGGATGGGGGGCCCACCTCAGCAATGCAGTAGCACAAGGAGAGTGGTCCCCAGAGGAGGCAAGGGCCTCATCCAATCAAAGAGAGCTGCTTGCAGTCCAGAGAGCCCTCCAGTCTTTTCAGATGGAGATCAGGGGTCACAACCTCCAAATCCTGTCAGACAATATAGCGACAGTCGCGTATATCAACAAGCAGGGAGGCACGAGAAGCCGGAGGCTTCAGTCCATTGCCCAGGAGATCCTTTCATGGGCAGAGGGGAATCTAGCCTCCATTTCTGCTGTACACCTGAAGGGGAAAAACAATTGCCTGGCAGATTATCTCAGCCGTCACAGGATAGACCGAGACAACTGGTCCCTTCATCCCGAAGTCTTTGCAGACCTCACCAAGAGATGGGGTTATCCGGTAGCGGATTTGTTCGCAAACCGAAACAACCGCAAGACGGAGATATTCTTTTCCATGAACCCGGCAGACCAAGCCTTGAGGATCGATGCTCTGGCGAACCCGTGGCCTCCAGGCCTATGTTATGCCTTTCCGCCAATCAGGCTGATTCCAGAAGTCCTCTGGAAGTTTCGGCTGGAAGAGACAGATCTGATTCTAATTGCCCCGTTTTGGCCCAAGAGGCCATGGTTTTCCCTGCTACAGTCTCTGGTTTCAGAGCCTCCGTGGAGTCTTCCGAAAAGGGAAGACCTAATATTGCAGGGTCCAGTATCGCACCCTCAGGTGGTTTCCTTTAACTTGACGGCCTGGTATCTGAAGAAAAGATACTGAGCGCCCAAGGGTTCTCTGACAAAGTAGTCAGGACTCTCGTTAATTGCAGGAAGCCAGTTACTAGAGCCATATATTCCAAAGTTTGGAAAAGGTTTAACTCATGGTTATCTGAAAATGATAGATTAACTCATGATATTCCGTCTATTTTGGAATTTTTCCAAGAGGGTGTCGACAAAGGTCTTTCTGTTAGTACCCTAAAGGTACAGGCGGCAGCTATTAGTGTGTTCCTCCAGTTTTCTCTCCTGGAAAATCCCACTATAGCCAGATTTTTCAAATCTATTTCTAGGGCCAGACCAGTAGTAGTGAGAAGTTGTCCAACGTGGGATCTGTCCCTAGTACTTCAAACTCTGGTAGAATTTCCGTTTGAACCTCTGGAAAGTATGTCAGTTAAATTACTTACATTAAAAACTGTGTTCCTTATAGCTGTTACCTCAGCTCGTAGGGTAAGTGAGTTGCAGGCCCTATCAGTTAGGGAGCCCTTCCTCACGTATTTTGAGGATCGAGTTGTGTTACGAACCGATCCAGGTTTTTTTGCCCAAGGTGGCAAGTACATTCCACCGATCTCAAAACATTGTATTGCCAACCTTTTGTAGTTCGCCACAGGGCGACTTAGAAAGAAAATTTAGTTTTCTAGATGTAAGAAGAATTCTCTTGGTCTATCTTGAGGTCACGAAGACCTTTAGGAAAACTGATGCCTTATTTGTCCTCTTTTCTGGAGTTCACAAGGGGAATAGTGCATCTAAAGCCACATTGGCTGGATGGATAAAGCAAGCCATCTTGGAAGCTTACAAAATTAGGGAGGTCCCTACACCTTTTGTTACTGCGCACTCAACTAGAGCCTTGTCTACGTCTTGGGCTGAGAGGGCTGGTGCCTCACCGGAACAAATTTGCAGGGCTGCCACTTGGTCCAGTTACTCGACCTTCATTAAACATTATCGCCTGGATCTCCTATCAGCTCAGGAGCAGGTGTTTGGTCGTAAGGTCCTTCAGGCAGTTGTCCCTCCCTAGACTGGTAAGTTCTGGCTCATGGTCTCATGGGCTGTCCTGGAAGACGCTTGGAGAAAAGCTGAGTTAGACTTACCGGTAACTCCTTTTCTGAGAGTCTTCCAGGACAGCCGGATTCCCACCCGGTATTGTCTGAAGTTATGTGTATTATGCATATGTTTTGCAGGGTCCTACGGTTCTTGAGAATACTGACATGGGCCTGGAGGACCGCCCTTTTATCTGGTGGGGGTGACGTGTTTCCTGTCCTGGTAGGAGGAGCCCAAGGTCTCATGGGCTGTCCTGGAAGACTCTCAGAAAAGGAGTTACCGGTAAGTCTAACTCAGCTTTTTCCTGTTCATGAGGTCCTAGTAGAGGCTATTAAGAAAGAGTGGCAGGAACCTAAAAGAAGGCCATTCTTTTCTAAGGCCTTAAAGAGACAGTTTCCCTTTACAGAGGATCCAGCATCAGTGTGGAACAAGGTTCCAAATCTAGATGCAGCCTTCTCGCAGGTGTCAAGGCACACGGACTTGGCATTTGAGGACATGGGAGTTCTTTCTGAGCCAATGGATAAAAGAATGGACTCATTGTTAAAAAAAAAAAAAAAATCATGGGACTCGACGGTGGGAAGCCTGAAGCCAGCTATGGCGGTCACGGTAGTGGCGAGGAATGTAGAATTCTGGTTAAATCAATTGCAGGCTCACATTGAAGAAGGAACTGCGAAGGAGCAGATTCTGGCTTCATTTTCCACACTCCTGCGAGGTCTTGCGTATATCGCAGACGCCTCCGCAGAACTGGTTGGGATGGGAGCCAGGTCCTCCGCACTGGCCAATTCCACAAGAAGGGCCCTTTGGCTTAAGACATGGCAGGGTGACTGCGCGTCCAAAGCCAAACTGTGTGGGATTCCTTTTTACAGGGGATCTGCTGTTCGGACCAGGGTTAGAAAAGGTGCTGGACTGAACTGCAGATAGGAAGAAGGCGTTTCCACTGAAGCGTAAAGCTAATTGGAAACAGCCACAACAAAGTAAGAAGAGGCAAAGAGGGAATACAAGATCCCGCTTTACAACTCCCAAGATGGAGACCTTGGGTTCATAGAGGGAAAGGCAAGGGAGGGGCGATTTTTCGTCCTCCTGAGCAAACCCAGAAGAAATGACAAAGTAGTCGCAGTGGGAGGGAGACTGGGGGGCCTTCCTCCCGCAATGAGAAGAAATATCTTCCAACCCGTTTATTCTGAGAACAATAAAGGAGGGATATCGTTTTAGAGTTCTCAAGATCACCCCCAAACAGGTTATACATCACCAAACTTCTGAGGATCAAGGAGAAGGCCGGAGGATTTATGAGATCCTTAAAGGAACTCAAAGAACAAAGGGTGATTATCAAGGTACCAAAAGGGGAAAGAGGGCAAGGTTTCTACTCCCACATATTCGGAGTGCAGAAAACTTCAGGGAAGGTCAGACCAATCCTCAACCTCAAGCCTCTAAATGTGTCCATAACCTACAAGAGGTTCAGAATGGAGTCCATATATTCAGTAAGGGCACTTCTGCCCCCAAGCTGTTATATGGTCTCCCTAGACCTAAAGGACGCATACCTCCACATCCCGATACACCAGGAGTGTCAGAAATTCCTGAGATTAGCAATAAAGACGGAAGTAGCAATCATGCACCTTCAATTTAAGGCTTTATCCTTTGGCCTCTCCTCATCGCCCAGAGTTTTTACAAAAATTCTGGCCGAAGCTCTGGCACCATTACGGGTTAAAGGCATATCCGTCATTGCCTACTTGGACGACCTTCTCTTGTGGGCAGAGTCGCCCAGGAAGTTACTACAAAACCTCAGCTATACGCAAATTTTTTTAGAGAGTCTAGGTTGGCTGGTAAATTGGGAAAAATCCAATTTACAGCCCAGTCAGCAAATAGTATACTTGGGGTATGTCTTAGACTTAGCGCAACAAAGGCTGTTTCTTCCCAAAGAGAAAATAGGGAAGATTCAGAAAAAAGTAAGCAGATTGCAAGCCAACTTACCATGTACCATAAGGCAGATAATGTCAACACTGGGACATCCGCAATCCCAGCAGTGCAATGGGCAGGCCTGCATTGCTGGCCACTGCAGGTGTTCCCATTAAGGATATGGGATCACAGGCAGGAGTCCTTAGACACCAAGGTGCTATTGCCAGCAAGGGTAAAAAGAACCTTATGGTGGTGGAGGAGGACAGAGAACATAAACAAAGGACGGCTGTGGAGCCTACCCATTTCCCGAATCTTAACCACAGACACGAGCGGCGTAGGGTGGGGAACACATTTAGGCTTTCAGATATCACAAGAGACTTGGGGAAAGGAGGAGAGGATGAGATCATCCAACTGGAAGGAATTGAGAGCAGTATGGTATGCACTTCAAACCTTCCAGGAAGAGCTGAGGGGTCATCATTTGCAGGTCAGGTCCGACAATGCGTCAGTGATCGCCTATATAAACAAACGGGGGAATAAGAAGCGAAACCCTGTGGTCCTTAGCAGAGGAAATCTTAAAATGGGGGGAAGAAAACATACTCTCATTGTCAGAAGTCCATTTGAAGGGGGACTTAAACAAAGTGGCGGATTTCCTCAGCAGGAAAAAAGTGAAGGAGGGCGATTGGGCGCTGAAGCAGGAGGTATTCGAGCAGATTGCTCAAAAATGGGGAATACCTCAGGTGGACTTGTTTGCCTCAAAGGAAAACAGGAAAGTCAGAGCGTCGTTCTCCCTGAAAAGAAAGGACGGAGCGCTCGGGGTAGATGCGTTAGCACAAATGTGGGCATTCAACAGATGCTATGCCTTTCCCCTACCGGTAAAATATATATGGATTTCGCGCAATATTAAATAAAATTATAATAAATCAATAAATAAATAAATCCACGTGTGCAAACTATATGGTTAAAAATCCTTTATCATTGAATGCTTTTTTTCTACAATATGAAGGTGAGGGTCCTGAGAGACCATTAGAGGAAACACCACCAGCAGGGTCACGCACCTCTTATACCTTATGCACTACAATTAAATAGAACTGCATTTATCTACAGACTTTTGCATTTTGCTACCCATAAATCTCCAACTATTACTTTATTCCCCATTATAACAGAGTGTTGATGAGGACTTTTTTAACACTTTCTCATGAGATTATGGAGTGATGTCCTAAGATAATAAATATATATATATATATATATATATATATATATATATATATATATATATATATATATATATATATATATATTTTTGTATGCACTTATGTCTAATCATGTTTAATGGTTGCTTAATATTATTGTTTTTCACGCACGTTAATGTTGCAACTAATTTATCACTATTAGAAGATAGTGAATATAGCTATATGCTGCAATATAGAGACAATTGATCCTTTGCAGTGATAGCCCACTAATCAGCACCTTAATTGACACTGTTTTTTACGTATAACCATATCGTTTGTCACACGTGGATTTATTTATTTATTGATTTATTCTAATTTTATTTAATATTGAGCGAAATCCATATATATTTTACATTGTATTAACTGTTGGTGTGAACACCCCAATTTTGCTGCAATATTGCTATTCACTCGCTATGCGATTTTATATACTGTCACTTTGAAATCAGTTTACAATTTTTACATCCGACAAGCGCAAAGGACACTATACACCTTTTCCCCTACCGGTACTGCTACCAGCGGTACTAAGGAAGTTACGTACAGAGAAGACAACACTAATTCTCATAGCGCCCTATTGGCCCAGGAGACCGTGGTTCTCTATGCTCAGAGAACTCGAGGTGGAACCCCCCTGGTTATTACCGATCCAGGCAGATCTACTCTCCCAGGGTACAGTACACTGCCCCCAAGTGCAAAGATGGAACTTTGCCGCGTGGTGTCTTAGGAGCAGTTGCTAGAAGCAAAGGGGTTCTCAGACCGTCTAATAGACACAATGCTGAAGAGCAGGAAGATTGGGACATGGAACATCTACCAGAAGGTATGGAGATGTTTTAACATGGTGTACAGACAAGGAAGTTAATATACAAAGCTCAGTAGCAGTCCTGGAGTTTCTACAGGATGGGATAGACAAAGGACTAAGTCTTAGCACGCTTAAGAGTCAAGTGTCAGCACTTTCAGTTTACCTGGAAAAGAGATTGGCATCTGATCCGTGGGTAATCAGACTCTAGATCACTGAGCAGACAGACCAATACAAGGTACAGTCTTTCCAAAGTGGGATCTGTCATTAGTGCTGTAAACTATGACAGCAGACCCCTTTGAATCAGTGGATAGTTGCAACCTGAAGATGCTGACGCTTAAAGCAGTCTTCTTGGTGGCAATTACTACAGCAAAAAGGGTCTATGAGTTGGAGGCCCTGTCAATCAGGCCCCCCTTTTTTCAGATTTTTCCAGATCGCATAATCTTTAAGATGGATCTGGCATTTCTGCCTAAAGTGGCCTCGAAATTCCGCAGAGACCAGGAGATTGTGTTACCATCGTTTTGCCCAAATCCGTCTAAAGAACAGGAAGTAAAGTTCCATAGTCTAGATGTGAGGAGATGCGTGTTGCATTATTTAGAAGCAACAGAAGAGATTAGGAAGACGGATTCCTTATTTATTTTGATTTCTGGAGTAAGAAAAGGGCATAAGGCCTCAAGACGCACCATAGCCAGATGGCTAAAAGAAGCCATTGAACAGGCTTATAGGTTAGGAGGCATGCAGGTCCCAGAGGGTATCAGGGCAATGGCTGCGTTGCAAGCAGAAGGACCTGGAGCAACGCCGGAACAGATTTGTAAAGCAGCAACCTGGTCCAGCTTTGCCACCTTTGTAAGACACTATAGAGTGGATCTTTTGGGCGGCTAAAGATCAGACCTTTGGACGCAAGGTCTTACAAGCCGTGGTCCCGCCCTAGGGGGTAAGTGCTCGTTTATCCTCTTAGGTGGCTGTCCTGAAAGACGATTAGGGGAAAAACGAAGTTACTTACTGGTAACGTTCTTTTTCCGTAGTCTTTCAGGACAGCCGGGTACCCACCCAATTGTGTAATAAGACCTAGAGATTTCCTTACAGGAAATGTGATATAATGAATTATGTGTATCATGTTCTTGTGTCTCTCCAGCGGACTGGAGGTGCTCTTTAAAGAACTGAGGAGCCAGCAGGGGAGGAGGAAATTTATAGAAGCTGGCGCAGGTGTTTCCAATCAGAGGGGAGGAGCCAAGCTCTCAGGTGGCTGTCCTGAAAGACTACGGGAAAGAACGTTACCAGTAAGTATCTTCGTTTTTTTTCTTCTCAAAAGCTCATCATAGAGCGCACCTTTTTTTTGTTTTTGTTTTTATTTTCCTGCCTGTAAGCGTTCCTCTTCTAATACTCTTGTAAACATCTATGTGTGCATGGCCACATAGACTAACATAGAGGTGGCTAAAAAAAAAAAAGCTTAATTTCTATATAGCATTGGCTCCCGCTGCTCTCCGTGGGGGCACTCAAAGTAGGGGAGTAGCCAGGAGCGCCACAGGGGCACCCCAGAAGAAGAGGATCTGGGCTGCTCTGTGCAAAAACAGAGCAGGTATGACTTTTTTTTTTTTTAAAAAAAAAAACCTTTAAACTTTAAAGAGGAACTGCAGTTTGCTTACATAATTTGTAATAAAAATGTTTTTGCCATTTTTGAAGCTTTCCCCTCCAACCTATATATATATATATATATATATATATATATATATATATATTATATATATATATATATATATATATATATATATATATATATATATATATTATACTGTGATTCTGTACTTACAAAATATGCTGCAAAAAAACTCCCTCCACTGAGTCTGGCTGCATCCATTCAACTGTGGGCAGCTGAAGTTGCTGCCTGTTCACTTCTCACTTCTTGGCTTTACACAGACACACCTGCAGCCTGAAGCTCTCATTGACCTCTTATGACTCGGCCCCCCTCCCTTCCTGGCAAACTCTCACCAGAATGAGAGAGAGATCTGTGCATGATGTCATAAGCCTAGGCTTTTTACCAGACAAACAGGAAGTGGGCTGTTGAAGGTATTTACTGTCAGAAAAATGTTTTACTATCCAAAGTTAAAACAACAAGGGCAGAAGATTTAATAGATGGAAAGTTGGAAAAAATGACTGAAGGTCTGCTTTAAGCGCCGTGTGCATGAGGCCTGATGAAAAGCTATGATTTGGCAGCCAAAAAGAGAAGACCAGATGTATGTATTTGTATAAAAGCAATGTATATCTAAATCCTTCTATATATTTTTTCCCCCCTTCTGTTCTTCACTATGGGGGGATTTTCTAATGGGTCCTGTTTTGTCTCTATTCATGAAGTGTGGTGAAATTTGGTGGGGAGACAGAAAAAAAAAAGTAACAGGTGTCCTAGGCCTTCCCTTGCCCTAGTTAGGAAGTGCATTTTAATGCAGTACTTTTTAACCCTTTCACATTTTCATTATACTAACAGATTTAAAAATAAAGAAACACTAAATAGAATGTTTATATAGTTGGGCACAATACTATACTTTGTATTCCTCTCCAGAAAACGTTACTGAATATATTGTTTTATGCTAAAGTTAATATCATAGTCTTATGAGCTAATTTTAATATGCTTTGATTCTGTTTTCAGGACATGTCTGCTTATGTAAAGAAAATTCAATTCAAGTTGCATGAAAGTTATGGAAATCCCCTTAGAGGTATTTACTTATTTATTTTTTAATTTGTTTTTTTATTTATTTTATTTAAAGGCAGAAATATTTTACTTTTCAGTACATCAGTTTACCCCCTTTTTTTTGTTTAGTTGTTACCAAGCCTCCTTATGAAATTACAGAGACTGGGTGGGGTGAATTTGAAATCATCATAAAAATATTTTTCATCGATCCAAATGAAAGACCCGTAAGTAAATTTTATTTGCTTATTTTTCTCTCAAAAATAAACTTAATTTCATATTGGGTAGAAAAGGTTAATTTAGGAAATTTCTATTAATTGCACATGCACTGTACAGGACGGGGAGACTGGTGCTCAGGGCTCGTAAATACTGGACACTCACAGAATAAATTATGGTAACTGGTAGTTTTTGTCTTGCTGTATAATTGAGTTATACATTTCCTTGTGATTTCATTTGTGGGCTTTGAGGCTGTAGAATCCTGCTCCTGTGTGCACTTTCTTGCCACCGATCCATCAATTTTTGCAATTGCCTACAGCTTCAAGACCCTGCAATTGATTGTGAGGATATAGAATATAATATAAAGCTTTGATGTGATCCCCCTTCCTCACCTGTTGTCTCCATAGTTTATATAACGCTTGTCAATATACCTCCATGGGCTCAAGCCAGTGGTGTAACTAGAACCTTTATGGCCCCGATGCAAGAAACCATGAAGGGCCCCCCTGGACAGGGCCCTTTCCTCCAAGCCCGGTGGCAGAATGCCAGGACTTGGTCACAAGTGGGTGGCTGCATATAAAGGAACTGGCTTCTCATCCTTCCTCCCACAGGCATTCAGCGGCTGCAGGAGGAAAATGGAGAGATAGGTTCCTCTATGCCAGTGTTTCTCAATCTCTTTCCAGTCAGGGCAAACTTGAAGTATACCCCTAGGTGAATGGGGCTGCACTGCAACCACTCCACAACTTTTTGCATTGCACGCAGTTGCAGCATAGTGATGATGCATTTAGGGGATTAAAACAGGCGGTCAGGAGGAAACATATTGCCTCTTTACCGTCTGTCAAATGCCTCTGAAAAGCGATCTGAGCATGGATCGCTTTTCAGAGGAACGATTTTTTTTTTTTTTTTTTGCTGGAAAGAAAAATCTGTTTGTACACATATAGGGGGCCAGGATTAAAAGTTTATACGTACATGTAAACACACATACTGTATATTTAAGCACACACATCTATAAACACACTCAGTGTGTGTGTATGTGTGTGTGTGTGTGTATATATGTATGTATGTGTATGTATATATATATATATATATATATATATATATATATATATATATATATATATTAAATAATATCTGCTGTTTGCAAAACGGCAGTCCTTTACCTAATCTCTTCCTGCTGGGTACTGCACTGTAGGGGGAGGCAGAGAGCACAGCACACACTGTTCACTTTAGGTGTAAACAGTGTGACGAGCTCCCCGCAGTGCTGATTTACAGTTCGGCTGAGGATCAGGGAGCTTGGTCTCAGCCGCCCCTCCTATCCTAGGCATACAGGGGGCCTGGTCATGATGGCGACCGCTGGTTGTCCGCCCCTGGCTCAAACATTTAAACAGGTGGACATCTTCTACAGGATCCCAAATAGAGGGGCTACTGTGAGTCTACATGGATAGAAAACGACAAAATGCATTAAAGACTTGGCTACAGATTTTTAGGGAAGAGGGCAGCCTTTTGTGGCTTTTGAGGATTTTTTTTTTTTTTTTTAAATAAAAGTATTGTACCCACAGTTCAGCTCGAAATTATAATGTTGAAAAAAAAAATAACTGCCTGACTGTGACATACTTTTTTTTTTTTTATTTGTGTATTGGCTCTAGGTCACTTTGTATCATTTGTTGAAGCTGTTTCAGTCTGACACAAACGCTATGCTAGGAAAGAAGACCGTGGTTTCAGAGTTCTATGATGAAATGGTGAGAAGGTGTTTTTTTTTCCCATCATGTTGGATTAGCAAAGAACATATTTAATTTTTGACGAGTTATTAGTTAAGAGATATTCAGCTGCTCTGCAAAGTAACTAGCCAATAACTTACATTTCTGTCACAAACTAATGTCAGCTTGTTTGTCATGTATCTAGATATTCCAGGATCCAACAGCTATGATGCAGCAGCTCCTGACCACGTCACGCCAGTTAACGCTTGGAGCTTATAAACATGAAACAGAATGTAAGTAAAATTGTACTTTTACCTCCCTGACATCGAGCTACTATCAGCTGAAATTAATGTAAAAATGTATGGCTAACTAGTACAAGGCAGTAGCTGTTTCTCTCATTAAGTAATTAGATATCAGATTCAGCATGTTCAGAAAAAGTATCCTAATGTACGAAAGTACATTGGACTTTTGAGTGTACTCCTAAAAAGACATTTTGCAAGTGGTCAGATGTGGTAAAAGCCACAGGATCAACTGTCGCATTACTTGCCTTGAACTGGCTAGTTCCCCCAGCAGCTTTTTCAGTTATATTTTATTTATTTTTCTTCTATTTTCCTCTTAGTTACAGAATTAGAAACAAAAACTAAAGAAAAGGTGGAAGCTGCCAAGAAGAAGACCAGCTTTGAAATATCTGAGTTAAAAGAGAGATTGAAAGCCAGTCGGGAAACCATAAACTGTTTGAAAAATGAGATCAAGAAATTAGAGGAAGATGATCAATCTAAAGATATATAAACTATTGTACAGTTTTTATGATGCAGTTTGTTGTTTTTTATGTAAATACATATTTGTAACTATAACATTACTTCTGAGCTTTGATTGTTTCTTTATAAAAACACTTTTGATTCTTCAAGTGGAAATATAGGTGCAGTCCACATGGTTGTTGCCTTTGTTCGTGGTTGAAGTAAAACTAGTGGATTTTGTCCATTGTGAGACACATGGGGGAGATTTTCTAAAACGCACAGAATCAGGCGCAGCCGTGCATTGTAACCAATCAGCTTCTAGCTTAATTGAACAAGCTGAAGTTAGAAGCTGATTGGCTACTATGTACAACTGCACCAGTTTTAGTAAATCTCCCCCATAAAGACCTTAACCACTTATACACAATACCAGGCACTTTCCCCCCTTCCTGTCCAGGACAATTTTGAGCTTTCAGTGCTGTCGCACTTTGAATGACAATTGCGCAGTCATACTACACTGTACCCAAACTAAATTTTTATCATGTTCTTCCCACAAATCGAGCTTTCTTTTGGTGGTATTTGATCACCTCTGCGGGTTTTTAGTTTTTTCTAAACAAACTAAAAAAGACCGACATTTTTGAAAAAAAAAATAGTTTTTCTTTGTCTGTTATAAAATTTAGTTTTCTCCTTCACTGATGAGGCGGCACCGATATGTAGAATTGATGGGCGGCACTGATTGGGCAGGTACTGACAGGTGTTAATGCTGGGCACTGATTGGCACTTGATGGGGCACTGACTAGGCACCAATTGGCAGCTTGTGGGTACATTTGATGGGTACATTTGATGGGGGCTGTGACCACCCCCCCCCCTCTCTGACAGAGCCGCCGATCGGCTCTCCCTGTCAGCGCGAACTGAGGAATGCCGTTTACTGGCACTTCCTGGTTCACGCAATGAACAACTGTGATTGGTCACAGCTGATCACGTGATAAGAAGCCATCACGATCCGAGATGCGGTGTGTCAGACTGACACGCCGCAATCTGGCGTGTTATCCTGCTGGACGTCATATGACCCCTAGTCAGGATAACTGAACCACTTCCCAGCTGTCATTCTGTTATAGGCCGGGCGGAAAGTGGTTAAAGTACAACTACAGCAGAAAGTAAGACATCATAGAGAGATAAATAAAAAATTATCTATATCGATCGCTCTATCCACTTGCCGATATACGTCGGCACAATGGGAGCGATGGGCGTGCCTGTACGTCCCCTTTAATTGGCTGGGCTAGCGGCCGTGTACAGTGTGACCGTGCCCGCAGGACCCACGGACTCTGTCTGCCGGTCTCCCGGCAATCGTGTCACGGAGCCGCAGAACGGGGGAGATGCCTCTGTAAACAAGGCATTTCCCCCTTCTGTCTTGTGACATGACAGAGATCACTGCTCCCTGTCATGTAAGTGGAAGCCCATACCCCATCAGTTAGAATCACTCCATAGGACACACTTAACCCCTTCCCTGCCAGTGTCATTTACACAGTAATCAGTGCATTTTTATAGCACTGAGCACTGTATAAATGAGTGGTCCAAAATAGTGTCAAAAGCGTCCGCCATAATGTCGCAGTCACGATAAAAATCGCAAATTGCCGCCATTACGAATAAAAAAAAAAAAAAAAAAAAAAAAAAGAAGACAAAACTATCCCCTATTTTGTAGACACTATAACTTTTGCGCAAACCAATCAATATACGCTTATTGGGGAAATTTTTTTTTTTTTTACCAAAAATATGTAGAATACAGATCAGCCTAAACTGAGGAAAATGGTTTTATTTTTTATATATTTTTAGGGGATATTTATTATAGCAAAAAAGTATTTTTTTTTTTTTTTTTTTAAATTGACACGCTTTTTTTTTGTTTTATAGCGCAAAAAATAAAAACCACAGTGGTGATCAAATACCACCAAAAGAAAGCTCTTTGTGGGGGAAAACAAGACAGCAATTTTGTTTGGGTGCAACGTCGCGCAATTGTCAGTTAAAGCGACGCAGTGCTGAATCGCAAAAAGTGCTCTGGTCAGGAAGGGGGTAAAATCTTCCGGAGCTGAAGCGGTAAATTTATAATTTTTTTTTTTATATATATTTTTTTTTTTTTTTTTTTTTTTTTGTTTATAGCGCAAAAAATAAAAATTGCAGTGGTGATCAAATACCACCAAAAGAAAGCTCTATTTGTGGGAAAAAAAGGACGTCAATTTTGTTTGGGTACAGCATTGCACGACCGTGCAATTGTTAAAGCGACAGTACCGCATCGGAAAAAATGGCCTGGTCATTGAGCAGCCAAATCTTCCGGGGCTGAAGTGGTTAAAGAGCATTTCCCTAACTGAGACACAGACAGCAATAAAAACCTGTTTAATAGGTGTTCTAATCCATCTCCACTGATCTAAAACTAGAAAAAAGTTTTGCCTTTAGTTACACTTTAAGCCAGGGGTGCCCAAGCTTTTGAAGAGCGAGCGCCACTTAAGCGACTTGGTAATTGGTCGAGGGCCACAATGAGAGGAGTGGGCAGATGACAGGTCCGTGTCCACTCTGCATATTCCAATCCTATCTGCCCAGATGGAAGGTGATAGATCCCCTTGGTTTTTTTTTTTTTTCCTTTTAGTGGATCGGATTGGAGGTAGGTGGGTGATAACCTGGTTAATATAGATTGTAGTCCCCTCATCCGACCATCACGTGCAGGCAGTTCTTCGCCACAGCAAATTTGGTTGCAACAGTGCTGTCCTCTAAAGGCATTTTCAATGGGCGACACAGGATTTGCCATCCTGACCAGCTATTCAGTGTTCCATAAGGGCACATGCCTCTTGGTCAAACTATATTGGCATTTGAGGCGGCAGCTTTCCAGTCAACATGTTTACTCTGGGTACACTGTCCTTCCATCATGTCACTTCCACCCATGTTCTGCTAGATCCCTGGGAGCACAAAAGAGGCAGGCTCTGCGTTTGTGAGCGCTCTCCGATTCTCCTTAGACATGGGACCTCTGAGCACCCCTACAGGAGATATGTTCCAGCTGGTGCCTCCCTAGCCTGCTAACAGCCTTCATTTCTGTAAGGATGTAATCATATCATGCCACATTGTTGAGTATCAGACTACAGTGCCACCGGCAGTAGTGGATTGCAGAGTTAACCACATTGTTCTAGAGGCAGTGTACTAGCACGGCAGTGACAGAGGGATATAACTGAAGTCGATAACTATTTAAATCAAAACTTAAGCATAGCCAAACTTCTCTTTTGGGTCACAGAAATATACTTTAACTTGTGTTCTCCCATGACGCAGAATTGTCAGAGCTGCTCTAGAACAGTGGTCATTAACCCTGTCCTCAGGGCCCACTAACAGGCCAGGTTTTATGTATTACCTTGGGGAAATGCAGACTAGAGTACTGCAATCACTGAGCAGCAAATGATATAACCTGTGATGTATTTCAGTTCTCTTGCAAACTTGGCCTGTTAGTGGGCCCTGAGAACAGAGTTGATGACCACTGCTCTAGAAGGATCCCAACAATAGTCGGGAGATGGCTCAGCTTCTTGCGACCCTGGCACTCCAGTAAGCGCTGGAGCGGCGGGTGAGAGCAGAGTAGTGACTGACTGACAGGAGTGGGGCAAGAATTGAGCGATTAGCGGTCATGTGATCACTCAATTCTTGGGCTTAGGGCCAGCGGGGGAACAGCTGCAGCCATATAGGCAAGTATGTATGTTTATTTTTTGCATTCTCGCACTACTTTAATGTAGAAGGTCTTGGCACAGAATTAAGCAGGGAAGCTTTTGAGGGCAGGTGCACTGTTAATTTTTCATGTCACTTCACTTTGACAAACAATTGATGTGTTGGCAACAGGAGAGATACAGTTGAAGCTACCACCAATTGGCGCCTGGACTTTTCAACTTATGGTTTTATCAATAAACCCCTATATCTGAAATAAATGAATAATATTTTATCAAAAGCTCCCTCTGCTCTCCACAAGACTGGCTTTAACCCATTTTAGGCCCACGCTATAGACAAAGACAGCTACAGCACGGGCTTAAAATGCCGGGAGGGCGTACATGGATGTCCACATGGCTTGCTCTGTGATCGCCGAGTACTTGAGCCCTTTACCACGTGATCAGCTCTCAGCTGATCACAGAAGCCGTTTTTCGGGCTTTTTTTTTTTTTCCACTTCATGCTGTCAGCAGGAAGAAAAGAAGAAAGCCGTTAGGCACCTTTCACACTGGGGCGGTGGGGGCGTCGGCGGTACAACAGCGCTATTTTTAGCGCTGCCGTACCGTCGTTCTTGCAGCGGTATTCGGCCGCTAGCGGTTCGGTTTTAACCCCCGCTGGCGGCCAAAAAAGGGTTAAATCCGCTCGTACAGCGCAGCTATAGCCGTGGTATTACCGCGCTGTCCCATTGATTTCAATGGGCAGGAGTGGTTTAGGAGCGGTGAATACACCGCTCCTTCCCCGCTCCAAAGAAGCGGCTCGCAGGACTTTTTTTTACGGTCCTGCGAGCGCACCGCTTCAGCGTGAAAGCCCTCGGGCTTTCACACTGAACAAATAGCGGAGGCTGTTTAGGGGCGGTATATTTAGCGCAATAGCGCCTGAAAACCGCTCCAGTGTGAAAGGGGCCCTAGAGGGACATCAGTCCCCTTAGTGATCACCAGTGTTGCTAATCAGTGTCAGCTATTAGTGCCCATCAGTGCAGGAGAAAAATTACCCGTTTTTCCAAAAATGTTCTGTCTTTTGCTTAGCAAAACATACAAAACCCAGTGGTGATCAAATACCACCAATAGAAAGCTCTATTTGTGGGAAGAAAAATGATAAAAAATTTGTTTGGGTACAGTGTTGCATAACCGTGCAATTGTCATTCAAAATGCAACAGCGCTGAAAGCTAAAAATTCACCTGGGCAGGAGGGGGTGAAAGTGCCCTGTATTGAAGTAGTTAATGCATTCCCTGCATTGAAGTTAAAAATGTCCCACCTTCCAAACACTTACCCGAGTCCTTTCTCAACCCAGCCCCAGGCTTGTCTGGAGAGCGGCACTCTCCCCTTTCTCAGGACAGAATTAAACTTCGACTTGGGAAACTTAACATTAATAAATCACCAGGACCGGATAACTTGCACCCGAGGGTACTTGGGGAACTCAATGAAGTAATTGCCAGACTATTGTTCCTAATTTTTACTGACTAGAATGGTACCAGCTGATTGGAGAAAAGCCAAATGTAGCACCAATATTAAAAAAGGGCCCAAAATACATCCCTGGGAATTACAGACCAGTTAGCCTAGCATCAATAGAATTTAAACTATTGGAGGGGATGATAAGGGACTATATACAAGATTTTAATAATGAGAACGGTATCATTAGCAGTAATCAGCATGGATTCATGAAGAATCGTTCTTGCCAAACCAATCTATTAACCTTCTATGAGGAGGTGAGTTGCCATCTAGATAAAGGAAGACCCGTAGACATGGTGTATCTGGATTTTGCAAAAGCATTTGACACAGTTCCCCATAAACGTTTACTGTACAAAATAAGGTCCACTGGCATGGACGAATACATGGATTGAAAACTGGCTACAAGGGTGCGTTCAGAGGGTGGTGATAAATGGGGAGTACTCGGAATCGTCTGGGGTGGGTAGTGGGGGCCCCCAGGGTTCTGTGCTGGGACCAATCTTGTTTAATATGTTCATAAATGACCTGGAGGATGAATTAAACAGTTCAATCGCTGTATTTGCGGACAATACTAAGCTAAGCAGGGCAATAACTTCTCTGCAGGATGCGGAAACCTTGCAAAAAAGATCTGAACAAATTAATGGGGTGGGCAACTACATGGCAAATGAGGTTCAATGTAGAAAAATGTAAAATAATGCATTTGGGTGGCAAAAATATGAATGAAATCTATACACTGGGGGGAGAACCTCTGAGGGAAACTAGGATGGAAAAGGACCTGGGGGTCCTAGTAGAGGATAGGCTCGGCCATGGCATGCAATGCCAAGCTGCTGCTAACAAAGCAAACAGAATATTGGCATGCATTAAAAATGCAAGTTAGACTCACCAGTAACTTGTTTTCCAATAGGCTTTCAGGACAGCACTCGAGAAATCATGGCTCCTCCTCCCACAGTAAACACCTCATCAATTAAGTCTTTAACCACTTCCCACCCGCCCTATAGCGGATTGACGTCCGGGAAGTGGTTGTGTTATCCTGACTGGACGTCATATGACGTCCAGCAGGATAACATGCCGCAGCGCGCCCCCGGGGGCGTGCATCGCGGCGATCGGTGGAGCGGTGTGTCAGTCTGACACACCGCTACACTGATCTTGGTAAAAAGCCTCCGGCGGAGGCTCATTACCACGTGATCAGCCGTGTCCAATCACGGCTGATCACGCTGTCAATAGGAAGAGCCGTTGATCGGCTCTTCCTCACTCGCGTCTGACAGACGCGATTAGAGGAGAGCCGATCGGCGGTTCTCCTGGCAGGGGGGGTCTGTGCTGATTGTTTATCAGTGCAGCCCCCCCTCAGATCACCACACTGGACCACCAGGGATCGCTACTAGGACCACCAGGGAAGGGGCAACATGTGGATGGCCAGGTATGTACCCCATGGCCATCCACATGTGCCCAGTCAGTGCCCACAAATGGGCACTGATTGGCACCATTATGTTGCAGTGATGCCCAACAATGCCACCCTTAGGGGCATCACTGCAAACAACCAGTGCCGTCAGTGCCACCCATCAGTGTCCATTCATGCCACCTGTCAGTGCCCATCCGTGCCCATCCGTGCCAACTATCAGTGCCACCCATAAGTAACCATCAATGCCACCTATGAGTGCCCATCAGTGCCGCTTACCAGTGCCACCTATCAGTGCCCATCAGTGCCGCCTATCAGTGCCGCTTACCAGTGCCACCTATCAGTGCCCATCAGTGCCGCCTATCAGTGCCCATCAGTGCCGCTTACCAGTGCCACCTATCAGTGCCCATCATCAGTGCCCGTCAGTGCCCATTGGTGCCACCTCATCGGTGCCCATCAGTGCCGCCGTATCAGTGCCAGTCAGTGCCCGTCAGTGCAGCCATATCAGTGCCCGTCGTTGAAGAAGAAAACGTACTTATTTACAAAAAAATTTTAACAGAAACAAAGAAAAACTTGTTTTTTTTCAAAATTTTCGGTCTTTTTTTATTTGTTGCGCAAAAAATAAAAACCGCAGAGGTGATCAAATACCACCAAAAGAAAGCTCTATTTGTGGGAACAAAATGATAAAAAATTTGTTTGGGTACAGTGTAGCATGACCGCGCAATTGTCATTCAAATTGCGACAGCGCTGAAAGCTGAAAATTGGTCTGGGCGGGAAGGTGTCTAAGTGCCTGGTATTGAAGTGGTTAATTGGAGTCCTCCACCTTGCCTCATCAGTTGTTTGTAGAGAACTCCAGCCCCAGCTGCAACACATAAGCAACAGTTATATCATAGTATTACGGCAACAGCATAAAAAAAGGGCGGGTTACTGCTGTCCTGAAAGCCTATTGGAAAACAAGTTACCGGTAAGTCTAACTTGCATTTTTCCAAAACGTCTTTCAGGACAGCACCCGAGAGGATAATCGAGACTTACTCCATTTAGGGTGGGACAACAGCCTGTAAGACTTTTCTTCCAAAATCTTGGTCCCCCGCTGTCATGAGGTCTAACCTATAATGACGGGCAAAGGTTGTCAGACTTGTCCAAGTAGCTGCCTTACAGATTTGTTCGGGGGTGGCGCTAGCTTTTTCTGCCCAACTTACTGCCGAAGCTCTTGTAGAATGAGCCTGGACATTCACTGGACTCTCTTGACCTGTAAGGGAATAGGCTTCTGAGATAGCCATTCTCAACCATCTGGCAATGGTTCCTCTGGAAGCTTGTCTTCCTTTTTTATCACTGGAAAATAAAACAAATAGAGCATCTGAACATCTAAAGTCTTTAGTGTTTTCCAAGTAACTCAAGACTGCTCTTTTAACATCCAGGGTATTGCATTCTTCTTCCTTCTTACCCGATGGATTAGAACAAAAGGTAGCAAGTATTATCTCCTGAGTTCGATTCTGGACTGAAGCGACCTTTGGTAAAAAAAATTAGGATCTGTCTTCAGAACAATTCGGTCTGAAAAAAATGGAAAAAAAATGGCTCCCTGATTGATGAGGCTTGCAGCTCACTGACTCTTCGAGCTGTTGTAACAGCCACTAAAAAAACTGTTTTCAAAGTAACTAATTTCAGGGAGGCTAAATTAATGGGTTCAAAAGGTTCCCTGGTCAGGGCTTGTAGAACAACTGATAAGTCCCATGCTGGACAGCTTTTGACCACCACTGGTCTAAACCGGGTGAGAGCTTTGAAGAATCTAAATCCTAAGGGTTCTGATGAAATGGATTTTTCCAGAAATACCATCCAGAGCAGTAACTTGAACCTTGAGGGTGCTAACCGCTAAGCCCTTGTCCGCTGCTCCTTGCAGAAATTCCAGAACAGAGGAAATTTGTTTTGGTGATCTGTCAGCTGATGTGCACCAGGAGTTGAAGACTTTCCAAACTTTGGAATATATTTCTCTTGTAACCTGCTTTCTGCTGGATAGGAGGGTAGCCACCAATCTATCCGAGAAACCTTTTCTCTTCAAGAGCTGTTCTTCAGTAGCCAAGCTGTGAGTTTTAGCTTTGCTACTTCCTGGTGAAGCAGAGGACCTTGTAACAGAAGAAGGTCTTTCCTTAACGGAAGGTGCCAATACAGTTTTAGTTGTATCTGAAGAAGGGATGAAAACCAAGGCCTTTTGGGCCAGAAGGGAGTGATGAGGATCACCATTGTATCCTCCTTCCTGATTTTTGCTATGACCCGAGGGATAAGCTGAAACGGGGGGAATGCGTAACAGAGGTGAAATTTCCAACTGTGCGCCAGAGCATCCACTCCCAGTGATGACTCGTTCCTGTTCAGGGAGAAGAAACGAGACACTTGCGAGTTTTCCTGGGTCGCAAAGAGATCCACTCTTGGGCGCCCCCATTTGTGCACGATCAAATGGAAGACCTCTGGATTCAACTGCCACTCCGCTTCTAATACCTGGTTCCTGCTGAGGAAGTCCGTTACCCTGTTTAGGGTCCCCTTTAAGTTGATCACGGACAAGCATAGAGTAGAGTATGGAGCTCTGCCCAACTTAGAATGCTTCTTGCTAGGTTTTGCAGAACTCTGCTTCTGGTTCCCCCCTGTCTGTTTATGTAGGCCACCGCCGTGGCGTTGTCTGACAGGATCTGAGTATGCTGTCCCTGGACTTCTTTTGCAAATGTCAGTAAGGCTATCTTCTATAGCTTTTAGTTCCCTCTAATTTGAGGACCTCAGTGCATCTTTTGTGGACCACCGACCGTTCATGTGAGCCCCCCAACCCCAGGAACTGACATCGGTTGTTAACCTTACTTGGGTTGGGAAGGACCATAAAAGGCCCTCTGAACATCTTGTCTGGTTCTTCCACCACCAAAGACTCCTTTTCACTGATGTAGGGATCTTCACTAGTGAATCCAATGAATCCAGCTGGTGATTCCAGATTTTTAACAGGAAACTTTGCAGAGGTCTGAAATGGAGCTTTGCCCACTGGACGGCCGGTATGGAAGAGGTCAGGGTTCCCAATGCTGACATGACCTTCCTGATGGACAGAATTTGATTGGACTGTAGCAGTGACACCACTTGTAACCAACTTTTTCTGTTTTTCCTCTGGAAGAAATTTTTTTTGTTCCAAAGAGCTGATATTCCTGGGTTTCCGTAACACTTCCTGTGAGGGAATCAGATTTGATTTTTGAAGGTTTAAGATCCACCCTATGGACTCTAGGTGAACACGAGCTCTGAACAAGTTTTCTTGAAGACCTTATCTGGTCTGAGCAAAAAACAGCAAATCGTCCAGATAAGGAATAACGGAGATTCCTTCTAGACGCAGAGGCGCCAAAGCTTCAGCCATTATTTTCGTGAACACCCTTGGGGTTGATGACAGACCAAACGGGAGTGCTCTGAATTGCAGATGTACCACTTTCTTCCCTTCTTTCAGTGCTAACCTCAGATATTTCTGTGACCTGGCGGCAATAGGAATGTGGAGGTAGGCATCTTGTAAATCTATTGATGCCATGTAGCACCCTTGATACAGGAGGTTTCTTACTGAAAAAATGGAATCCATTCAAAACCTTCTGTACTCTGATTTGTTCAGCATTTTGAGATTTAAGATGAGGCGGAACTTTCCTGAAGGTTTCTAAACGAGGAATACATGCAAGTAGAAACCCTGGAAGAACTCCCCCTGTCGGGACCGGAACAATGACTTTCTGGGTTTTCAGTTCCTGAATTAGGGACTTCATGGCGAAAGCCTTGATTGGATCCCTTGGGAAGTTTGTCATCAAGAATCTTTTTGGAGGTTCTTCTGTGAATTCTATCACATACCCCTGGGAGAGCATATTTGCAATAAATTGGTTTGAAGTGATGGCTCTC
This sequence comes from Aquarana catesbeiana, assembly GCF_042186555.1. Taxonomy (NCBI): domain Eukaryota; kingdom Metazoa; phylum Chordata; class Amphibia; order Anura; family Ranidae; genus Aquarana; species Aquarana catesbeiana. The sequence goes on from NC_133326.1 coordinate 272,318,056, forward strand.
CACTGAGGAAGAAACTCTTGGAGTCTTCCCTCGACCTTGAGGGATTTTCCGGAGGTCGCAGGAGGATTGAAGAGCACTCCACTCCTACCTTTGGGCTTCTGAGAAGACCATGGCTTCTTCTTGCCCTGCATTTTTCCTTCCTGCTGCCCTATTTGGGGCCGAAAAAAACGCTTACGGGTTTGGACCTGTTCCTTCTTGACCGGAAACGACGACTTCTTATCTGCCGTACGGTCAAGAATGGACTCTAGCTCCGAACCAAATAACAGATCACCTGCAAAAGGAATACCACACAGTCTATTTTTAGATGCAGCATCCCCCCTGGCCAAGTCTTCAGCCATAAGGCCCTACTAGCAAAATTAGTTAAAGCTGCTGACCTGGCTGACATGCGAATAGATTCCACAGAAGCATCCGCAATATAGGATATTGCTGCAGACAGAGTTGTAAAGGAGTCTAGAATCTCCTGTTTTGAGGAATCCGCTGTAACATGGGCCTTCCACTGATTAACCCAGTGATCCAAATTCCTTGCAACACAGGTTGTTGCCATTGCCAGTTTTAGATTGTTCATCACCGATTGCCAGGTTCTTTTATCCATGGGCTCCTTCAGAGTGCCCATATCCTCAAAGGCGAGGTCCGTAGACTTTGAGACCTGAGAAAAGGCAGAGTCCAATTTTGGAACCTTGTTCCATATAGAATCAGGATTTTTCTCAAATGGAAATCTTTTCTTGTGAGCCCGGGAAAAGAATGGCTTTTTCTCAGGTTCCAGCCACTCTTTTTTAATCATATCAGTAATTACTGAGTGGACTGGAAAAGAACAGCATTTTGAATCTCCTAAACCAGCAGGGAGAGTTCCTTCTTTTCCTCTTCTATCCCCAAAGTGGCATGGATTACTTTCAGGAGTCCTCCAACCTCTTCTAGCGACATTTTGTACTTAGAGGCGGCATCTGTTTCATTTTCCTCCTCAGAATCGGTTTCATCTGGAGCGAGGGAAACAGACCCTTGGGAAGTGTCCTGTGATATCGGACCCCCTAAAATAATTTGAGAGCCGACTTGGGGTTCTGAAGATGGCTGCGGAACTGAAGGATCCCTTGAGGGACCTGGTTCCTCTCTTAGATTTGACCTAAAAGCTTGAAAGGTGGCCCGGAGCTCATCCTTTATGGTTGTAACCAAATCGCCACACATGGATGGAGACTCCTCCCTGACTAGATTTGCAATGCAATCTGCACAAAGCGTTTTGGTCCAAACATCGCTTAATTTCTCTTTGCAGACAGGGCACCTTTTCTTGATTGGTTGGGCAGAACCTTTGGCCTGGACAAACAGAAAAGAGACAAGGAACCACGCTTAAAAGGCTGCTACACAGCACAGATAAGACACCGAGGTGCACTAAGGAAGATAACATCTTACTTCCATGTGCCCAGCAAGCCACCACCACCTAAAAACCCCCTGTTGCTGGGCAGACATGCTAACACTAGCCACTGCAACATACATTCCCAGGGAGATGGGGGGTGGGAGGGGAGGGGGGAAAGGGTGAGTAACCCCCCACAGGAGAAAACGGCCCAGAGTAATAGAGGACACAGTCCCTTACCTTAGCCTTGCCGGCGCCTTGGCTTGCCCCCTTATCCGCTGCATTGCTATCTATAGCTGTCTGCGGACGCGTGGTGAAACGAAGGGTTCCAGATTAGAAAACGCAGCTTCGCTGACCTGGAACCGGAATTAAGGCACCAGGTGACCCTGCCCTCTCCCTCTGCGCCCGGAAATGACGCACGCGCCGACCCGGAAGTGCTGCTTCTTCCCATACAGGACATGGCTGAGGCGCTCCTCTGCCACCAGAAACATGGCGGCCACCACCGCTTGTTCCGCAAATGCAGCCAGCAGGGAACGGAGGACAACCGCCTGTCTGGCAAAAAAATGGAAGCAGCATTCCCAGGCGTACAGGTTCTCCCCGAGCACGGAAGAGGGAGAGGGAGCCCACGGGACCGTCCATCTGGGAGGATCACTCTCCTAGCACAAAAAAGACCTAACAGGTGAGAACCTGTCCCCAGGAAAGCCCTGGGAGATCATGGCTTCCACCAGAGGTGTTCCTCCAGCTGGAGGAAAAACAAAAAACTGACGAGGCAACGTGGAGGACTCCAATTAAAGACTTAATTGATGAGGTGTTTCCTGTGGGAGGAGGAGCCATGATTTCTCGAGTGCTGTCCTGAAAGACATTTTGGAAAAAGGGGATTAATTCCATAGATAAATGATAATTCTCCCGCTCTACAAGACTCTGGTCCGGCTGCACCTAGAGTTTGCTGTCCAGTTCTGGGCACCAGTCCTCAGGAAGGATGTACTGGAAATGGAGCGACTACAAAGAAGGGCAACAAAGCTAATAAAGGGTCTGGAGGATATTAGTTATGAGGAGAGACTGCAAACACTGAACTTATCCCCTCTAAAGTGTCTCTTCTCCAGAGAGAATATGATTTCAATATATAAATACCATACTGGTGACCCCACAATAGGGATAAAACTTTTTCGCAGAAGGGAGTTTACCAAGACTTGTGGCCACTCATTAAAATAAAAAGAGATTTAACCTTAAACTACGTAGAGGGTTCTTTACTGTAAGAGCGACAAGGGTGTGGAATTCCCTTCAACAGGCGGTGGTCATCGATAGTTTTAAAAAACTATTAGATAAGCACCTGAACGACCGCAACATACAGGGGTATACAATGTAATACTGACATATAATCACACACATAGGTTGGACTTGTGTCTTCCCTCATTATCCCATTTACAAGGAGCAGATAAAAAAAAGTCCAGAGTTCATTTCAAGTGTGCTATTTGCATTTGGAATCTGTTGCTGTCAACTCTCAATACGAGATCCAAAGAGCTGTCACTATCAGTGAAGCAAGCCATCATTAGGCTGAAAAAACAAAACAAACCCATCAGAGAGATAGCAAAAACATTAGGTGTGGTCAAATCAACTGTTTGGAACATCCTTAAAAAGAAAGAACGCAGCGGTGAGCTCAGCAACACCAAAAGACCCAGAAGACCACGGAAAACAACTGTGGTGGATGACCAAAGAATTCTTTCCCTGGTGAAGAAAACACCCTTCACAACAGTTGGCCAGATCAAGAACACTCTCCAGGAGGTAGATGTATGTGTGTCAAAGTCAACAATCAAGAGAAGACTTCACCAGAGTGAATAAAGAGGGTTCACCACAAGATGTAAACCATTGGTGAGCCTCAAAAACAGGAAGGCCAGATTAGAGTTTGCCAAACAACATCTAAAAAAGCCTTCACAGTTCTGGAACAACATCCTATGGACAGATGAGACCAAGATCAACTTGTACCAGAGTGATGGCAAGAGAAGAGTATGGAGAAGGAAAGGAACTGCTCATGATCCAAAGCATACCACCTCATCAGTGAAGCATGGTGGTGGTAGTGTCATGGCGTGGACATGTATGGCTGCCAATGGAACTGGTTCTCTTGTATTTATTGATGATGTGACTGCTGACAAAAGCAGCAGGATGAATTCTGAAGTGTTTCGGGCAATATTATCTGCTCATATTCAGCAAAATGCTTCAGAACTCATTGGACGGCGCTTCACAGTGCAGATGGACAATGACCCGAAGCATACTGCGAAAGCAACCAAAGAGTTTAAGGGAAAGAAGTGGAATGTTAAGCAATGGCCAAGTCAATCACCTGACCTGAATCCGATTGAGCATGCATTTCACTTGCTAAAGACAAAACTGAAGGGAAAATGCCCCAAGAACAAGCAGGAACTGAAGACAGTTGCAGTAGAGGCCTGGCAGAGCATCACCAGGGATGAAACCTAGCATCTGGTGATGTCTATGCGTTACAGACTTCAGGCTGTAATTGACTGCAAAGGATTTGCAACCAAGTATTAAAAAGTTAAAGTTTAATGGATGATTGTTACTCTGTCCCATTACTTTTGGTCCCTTGAAAAGTGGGAGGCACATATACAAACTGTTGTAATTCCTACACCGTTCACCTGATTTGGATGTAAATACCCTCTAATTAAAGCTGAAAGTCTGCAGTTAAAGCACATCTTGTTTGTTTCATTTCAAATCCATTGTGGTGGTGTATAGAGACAAAGAGATTAGAATTGTGTCACTGTCCCAATATTTATGGACCTGACTGTATAACCTCTTTTTTTATGCTACGAAAAAAAAAAAATATTGCCTTTATAACCACCTATACAGCTGCCCCATACGAAAGTATTTATTTTTAGTGTGCTAAAATATTCACAACTTAAGTTTAAATGTAAAAGTAAATAATATCTGCATTACAATGTCATTTTTACTGAGAAAATGTATTTTATTATATATAAAAAAAAAATTATCTGGCAGCAACTTAAGAAAAATATATTGTTTTGAACAGTCACAGAAGCCGCTGCCACCTTCTTTTCTCAAACAGAAAAATTAGGACTGGATTTCGTAACCCAGAGGATCGAGCTGCATATCCAACAACATCAGCGATGATTCTCTTAATTTTTGCAATAGCTTCCTCAACTCTGCCTTGGAAAACACCTGAGAAAACAGAAAAATATGTTTAGGACACATCAGTAATAGAGACCTAGAACAATTAAATACAATTTGTTGTTAATGAACCCATTGGTTAGCACCAAATAGACTGGATTAACACCCTTCACCTTTTTTTTATTCTTTCCTAACCATTCATGACATCTTATTTTTGTAGCATTAAAGAGAACAAAAATGTAAAAGTCGAACGTTAACACCTTCACGCCGACAGTATGCATATATGCAGCCCCCACTGAACTTGGCTTTTTTCCGCAAAGCGTGCTCCCAGCACAGAGACCGGGGTCTCAGCGGGAGCCCCGGGCCCCATACAAACGATCTGTACCTGGAACTTACGGTTCCCTGTCACCTAATTGCTGTGATCAGTCACTGTGATGCCCACCCCTTGTGTGTTTCTCTCTGTGAATGGAGAGGAGAGATGCATTGTGTATCTCTCTTCTTGCAGAGAGGAAAAAATAAATAAATGAGAAAATATAAAATAAGAAAATAAATAAAAAATAGCTAGATTAAGGTTTGATCTAGGTCAGTGCCACGATTAGTGTTTGTGTCAAAGGTCAAGGTCAGTTTATTTTGGGCAGAAGAAAATTTTTTTTTAACCACTTCAGCCCCGGAAGATTTTACCTCCTTCCTGACCAGAACACTTTTTGCGATTCAGCACTGCGTCGCTTTAACTGACAATTGCGCAGTTGTGCGACGTTGCACCCAAACAAAATTGTTGTCCTTTTTTTCCCACAGATAGAGCTTTCTTTTAGTGGTATTTGATCGCCTCTGCGGTTTTTATTTTTTGCGCTATAAACAAAAAAAGAGACAATTTTGAAATAAAAAAAAAAAAAAAATCGCAATAAGCGAGTATTGATTGGTTTGCACAAAAGTTGACGTGTCTACAAAATTGGGGATAGCTTTATGGCTTTTTTCTTATTCATTTTTTTCTTATTAGTAATGGCGGCGATCTGCGATTTTTAGCAGGACTGCGACATTATGGCGGACACGTCGGACAATTTTGACACTTTTTTGGGACCACTGGCATTTTTACAGCGGTCAATGCTATAAAATTGCATTGATTACTGTAAAAATGTCACTGACAGTGAGAGGGTTAAGTGTGTCCTAACTGAAGGGGGGTGGGGGGGTGGGACTGTGCAGGAGAGATGACAGATCGCTGTTCATACTCCGTATGAACAGATGATCTGTCTGTTCTCCCCTCAGAGAACCGGAAACTATGTGTTTACACACACAGATCCCAGTTCTCGATGGGCCCTGAGCGATCACGGGAGCCATCGGTGATCGCGACCGCCGGGCACTCGCATCGGCTCCGTGGGCGAGCAGGGGGTGTGCACGCGCCCCCCTAGTGGCCGTCTGTTTTACCGACGTAACATGACGGCGATTCGCGCAGCCGAGCCATGTTGCTGCATTGCAACTGCGGTGGCTGGTCGGCATGCGGTTAAAAGCATTTTTTAAATTCGTATCAGTGTCAGAGTCTGTGTTGTAGGTAGGATAAAAAAACAAAACAAAAAAAACTCCAAAAAACAAAATGCGCACTATTGTTTCTGGTCTAATTTGGGGTTGTTTTTTGGTGGAAGGTTATGGTTTTAACAAGAAATATATAACTACATTAAAAAAAAAAAAAAATTTGGGCCAGTTTTCCTATGATAATAAAAAAAAAAAAAAAAAAATCAGGAGATATCCGTAACCATTTACCACCAAATAAAAAGCCTAATTTGTCCTGAAAAAACCCCAAAAACAAACAAAAAAAAACAAAAAAAAAACAAAAAAAACACAAGGTATAATCCACCTGGATGCACAAAGTAGTTGATGTATGTATGGTTTTACTAACACATAAAAATTGCAAAATTGTGCTCAGGCGTCAATTGTTGAAGGGGCTAATCAAAAAAATGGCATTTCTGTACTAACTGTAAAGTCCTTTTCTCAGTAGTTCATTTTACAGTATGCAAAATCAATGACTACAATAAAATCATGTAGCAGATTAAAACCCCTATGAGAGAAACATAAGACAGAAAATTAGTAAACCACCACTCCTATTTATTATAGATTTATTATAGATCAGTTTAGTGCATAATTAGGACACATAATATTCGTGTGCTTTTTCCAAATCCAACATCAGTCAATTTGTGCTTCCGCAGGACGACTGGGTCTGTCTATTGCAATTTTACATAACAGAATGATAGAAGCCATGCATATGAACTGGTCTCTGGGGTGGACATAGGGGCCAAAACAGAACTAATATGGCAAAAAAAACAAAAAAACTGCGCTATTCAAAAACTAAGTACTAAAAAGGTTGCAACTCAAAGTGATACACAACACCATCAGAACAATCGAATAAAAGGAGCTGCGCTAGTAAACAATATATAAAAAACCTTAAGTGAATAGGTGAATAAACCAATCAGCTGCCAACAAACAACGATTCCTTCAGAAGAGATCCAGCTTCAGGAGGTGCTGAGCCTGTGGATCGTTCGCAGCAGCCGCTTGCAGCAGCGGGAGTCCTGCGCTACCCTGCAGTGGGTGACAAGCTTTTTTAGCTGGAAATCTGGTAAGCCTGCATTCCTTTAGGTGGTGGATTCACTTTGCTTTCTGACTTATGAAGATTCATCACAGGGTGTCGCAGCGTTATCGTGCTGAACAGCATTGCTATTGACTGTTTTTGGGCTCATTTACCTTTGCTACCAGCACTATTGACTGTTCTGGGCTTATTTACCTTTAATACCTGCACTATTGACTTTTTGCGATTTAATGTTTGTCTTAATAGTGTTCATTAATGTTATGGCATTTGTTGTATGATATACACATATTTATACACATTAATATGCACATTGCACTTTTGGTTTATTCACCTATTCATAAGGTTTTTTATATATTGTTTACTAGTGCAGCTCCTTTTATTCTATTGCCAAAACAGAACTGCCATACTCTCAGGCAAGGTAACAGCAAGCTGGTATATAGAGGGCTGGGGCAAATAGCCAGCTGAAAATACTGGGGGTATATTCTCATATGGCCAGAAAATAGAGAAAAGTACTTCCCAATAAATGGACTTATTCCCCCGACAGGGAAAAGGACAACAATCCCCATGGAGGGGAGTCAGATTATCTTCATAACAGCAAATTTAGGAGTCTAATAGTAAAAAACATCCACCCCAAAACAGGGAAAGATTCCACCTGATGTATATACACCACCTTATGCACCTCCCTTGATTTTACAGTAAGTATAAGTTAGGACATACAAAACTAAGCCAACAATACTGGGAACAATGCTATGAAGTCAAATAAAAAAACAGAAGCTGGCATGAGATGAGGCCACAATGTCCATCTAGTAGAACGGTAGAGAACATGAGGACAGAAGACAAGGTGGCAGCCTTGCAATCTTTGCAGTTTCCCAATGCAGAAAACCCAAGAAGCCCTCACAGGACTTCTAGAGCGGGGGTTGGCAACCTGTCCATCATGATCTACCAGTTGATCACCAGTAGGTGTCAGGTAGACCGTGATCCTTCTGTGACCATAACTAAACATAGTAAACAATTTACTATGCTTCAGTATGTGAATGAACCGGAAACCACTCAGCACAGCACTTCCCAGGGCAGCTGAGGTTGCACAGGAACCAAAACCTCCCAATAGGGCTCCTAAAAAAAATTAAATACACACAAAAAAAAAATGAATTTGTTGTTAAATCTAATAAAATCTGTCCAGTTTTATTAGATTTTTCTAAGTTTCCCTTACTATTTAGTTAGGCCTTGCTAGTTCATTTCTAAAATAAAATAAGGGTGCTGAACACCGGGGATCTTCGATTTCTTTCATGTTCAGGTAGATCTCCACCTTTCAAAAGGCTGCCTACCTCTGTTCTAGAGTGTGCCTTAACAGGAAGGGGTGGAACCCTGATTTCTTGAGTTTATTACCTTGGATAATTGTCTACCTGAGCCACCTAAAGATGGTGTAAAACGAAGCCGAAGCACCCATACAGGGTTCATATGGGGGAAAGAAAAAAAAAAAAAAAAGCATATCAGGTCTTGTAAAGGAAGCAATGTCTGAGAGATTACAGCCTGAACCACAATCCATGCAATACAGTGAAATTTCCTTTTGGTGAACTGAAGTCGGAGAATGAGAGGAAATGCCTGGTCAAGGTGAAAGGCAGAAATTTGGGCAAGAAGAAAGTTCTGGGCTTCAACACCACCTTGCCTCAGTGCAAATGAGAAAGGGTGCTTTGCAGTATAAGGCCACCAGGTTAAAACACTCGCTTCACAGAGGTGATGACTACAAAGTAAACAACCTTGGTGGTGGGAGTAAAGAGAAAGGATGTCTCTAATGGGTTTAAATGATGGTTTCTGAAGAGCAGAGAGAACCAAAGTCAGATCCCATGGAGTCAGAGGGGAACAAAAAAGGGAAGGACGCTCTGGACAAATGTCTTAAAAAGAGTAAAATGACTGAAAGGACAGAAACTTCACAATTTCTGGTGGGTAGGTGCCAAAATGCTCATTTACACCTAGCTGAATGAAGGAGCAGTTTCATCCTACCAAGAATCTCCTAGGGGGAAATTCCCAAGGCTCATACTAAAGTGAAATATGCCTTCCATGACCAAGGATTGAACTTGCAATAAGACTTTATAAAACTAAATCAAGGAATCAAAGATGCTCCTCAGAACCAAGTCTACAACAAAAGTCAGCGACCACTGAAGCAGGATGGAACTTCAGTCCATAAAACAGAGGAGCCGGGTGATCATGAAGATCGCATGGAGCTTCTATCAAGTGTCTTTCCAGGTTAGAGGACACCATCCGCCACAGCCAATTCAAAACAATAAGGATCACCAGAATGTCCTCCATCTTGATCCTGTAAAGCAGACGAGAGAAAGCCCAAAGAGCCAACAGAGCATTCACTTCTTCCACTAGAGCAGGGGTAGGCAACCTTAAAGAGGTGGAGATCTACCTGTACAAGAAGGGATAAGTCAAAGATCACCAGGCACAACGTCGCCTCCTCACACCTGTTTTAAACATCTAATTGCCGTGCTACCATTTCGCAATTACATGCATTGCACAGCAATCAGGTGTTTAAATCAGGTGGTTAGGAGGCAACATATCAACAAAATTTGTGCCAGTAGGGGGGGATTTCAGCATGGGGCAGATTTGTACTGGGAAGAGGGGGAATGTATTGCTCTGGAATGGCAGGTCAGCAAGCCTATCCTGTGATCTACCAGTCACCTGATCGCGATCTACTGGTTGCTGATCCCCACGCTAGAGGATCCCTGTACTGGAGACAAACCTGTCAAGTTTGTTGTTGAATCTTGAGGATAAGAAGCCCACATCTTGCATTACCCATCTGTGACACCCAAAGTTTCAGGATGTTTATCAGGAGACGAGACTCCTTTAACTTAATCCTCTGGAATCCAGGAAGAGGTCCTGGGCACCCTGCTGATACAGAGCTGGATTCTCAAGCTACTAGGCAAGGGTCTTTGGTGTTAATGAAGGACTAGACTGACTTGTAACACAATGACAATGTGGCATTGTAGAGATCTGGGGTGAAACTGGTCAAATGGGACTGCCCTGTAGGAGGCTACCATGAGGCCAAAGACTCTCATGCAAAAGCAGAAAATCATGATTTCAGGACAGTAAAGCTTAAATCTAAAATTGAAGAGAAGTCTTTGCTGTGAAGAAACACTCTGACCTGAGCTGTAGACAGAATCAGATACTCCCAACAATGTAAATTCCAGCAAGGATTACCAATGTTCAGAATCTATCCAAAAATTATGTAATTTACAGATAACACAGGCTCTGTCAAACGACAGATTAACTGATCTTTCACAATAGTGTCATCTAAGTATTCCACAAAGCAGATGCCACAAGAACACAACAGGGTTAATACTTGGCCTACACTTTTGGAAAGATTGGCACATCCAAATAAGCATTTTTTTTATGTCCACAGAAACCTGCCGTATTATATGCAGAAATTCTAGTCTCAAATGAAGGCAGAGCTTAGAGAGATTTCCAAAATGCTTAAACCGTTTTTCCACAGGAACTGGGACAATTACATCTTAGTTAAAAAGACCCAAGAGAGTTTAATGGCGATCTGCTAATCTATGCTGTGACACATGAAGGTTGGAGGTGGGAAACAGATGAAGGTTTCCAATCAGTTGTTGGACACTGGAGAATTCACTATAGGAAGGGGGGACTAGTTTTAATGAAATCCTCGGTTAAAATGAATTTGCAGGCTAAACCCAACAAATCCTAAAAATGTCCCCTGCCCCTTCCTAACACCTATGCCGACCAAGCTGTGTAAGACAGATGTATATACTTTTCTATTTTCTGGCTGCTCCAGTCACTTGATCTTCCCTATGCTAGCAAGGCACAGTTGACTGCAGAGGAGAGCATCTGACAACAGCTAGAATGCCTGGCAGCGGTGATGTTAACCATAGGTTCCTATGGCCCATCTGTTGTTTCTTTCCCCTGCAGTGGTCACTGGCTGACACAGGGGAGCCGAATCACATGCCTGGCCCAGAGCAGCCTGAAAATAGATAAGTATATACATTTTTCTTACACGGGTTAGAGAGCATAGGTGTTTGGAGGGGGGAGGGAGCATATTAAAGATTAGTTAGGTTTAGCCTGGAATTCCACTTTAAGGAACAGGAAATTGCTTCTTTCAACTTTAGGAAATATCGCCAAATAAAAAGGACAAGGAAGAAATGTTTCATTGTATGCTTCAGTCTATAATGAAAATATAGAGATAGTACATGGAGCAGGAACAGTCAATTCCTACAGAAAGAATGTATTATCCACACTGAATCAGTCTGAAAGATTCTTACTCCAGAAAAAAAACATATGGATCCACTATCAAACGTGGAATAGGGGGGTCTGCAATGAAACCGGTGAAGTCCAGCATGTATGTGTCAGATTAAGCAGAGAAGGACGGAAAGTAATGTTAGTAGCATATGATTTAGAAATAGGGTTGCCACCTCATCGCTTTAAACCCGAACACAAAATGAATTACACAGGTCCTGAGGCTAATTTAATGCAGATAAGGCACAGAGTTTAATTACCACCTAAATCAGCCACAGAAACTGTGTAACTAAAATGTGTAACTAATGTGTGTTTGGGTTTAAAGGGAGGAGATGGCAACCCTTTTTAGAAATGGTGGTTATCTGTAATATGAACCCAAACTTCACATGAGGGAGGAGTAAAGGAGAGTTGTTTAGGCCCAGTCAAGGATCTGACCTTATCGTCTCTGCACTGAGTGGCACCCGTTTGTGCCCTTCAAAAAATGAATGTGATGAAATGAGTGTGAGCTCTTGTGACCAGCTTCCTGTGGGACTGTGTAGTAGTATAGGGACCAGAGATAGTCTAGGTCAGTGATGGCGAACCTTGGCACCCCAGATGTTTTGGAACTACATTTCCCATGATGCTCAACTACACTGCAGAGAGATTGAGCATTGTGGGAAATGTAGTTCCAAAACATCTGGGGTGCCAAGGTTCGCCATCACTGGTCTAGGTGGTCAGAAGAGAGCTTCCAACTCCAGTTTCTGGTTGTTGGCTCAAAAGCCTGCATAGGCCTATCAGGTCTGTATATAGATTTACAAAGGGCCCAACGGGTAGACATAATCCGTAGACTTTAGCAGATCTTTGTCACTGCTGCAGTAAGAAGTGTTAGCTCTTAAGACCAGCAGACTGAGTGGGCTTTTCAGGGATAATTTTACAGTGCGCCTGATAAACTAGCTGCAGTCCATAGACGCTTGCAGATCTTTTCTGGGTTTGGTGCAGGCATCAATAACCTGGAATTTGCACCATATGCTGGCTGCGGTGCAGCGATCCAGGTGAGCGACGCTCACTCTCTCCAGGCTACCAACTGGCTCATTATACAGCTGAAGGAAATTAGCTGGTATGCACATGTCCGTTAACTGCATCACAGCCCTAGTCAAAGAAATGATGTTATGCTGAGACAGTAATGCAAAAACGAGGAGGGAAACAAAAATGGCTGGAATAATAAGGGAGAGGGAAACAGCAGGTGATATGCCAACAGCTGTGACATCACTGAACCCTATAAAATGTTGGGAAGGTGAACAGGAGTAATAGTTGCTGCAGTGCAAGAAACAGTGCTTAGCCACTGTAGCATAGAGAAGACAATTATACTAAATGAACGGGGAAAACCTGTGCTTCACAGCTGACCGAAGGAACTACTAGATATTCAGGGCTGTTGCAGAGCGAGCAGCCAGTATACTTTAATGAACTGGGAAAATCTGCACTCATTAGCTGACTGAAGATAATGCCAGCAGGATAATAAGACCCTGGATTTAAAGAACTATGCAAACCAAGCAACCTATATATTGCCTTATGCATGTGATACTTTGAACTTGACTGGCCTGATTATGTGGCTTAAAGGGTCATTAAACCCACACCTTAAAAAAAAAAAAAAAACACATCAATAAATGCTGTATTACATGGTGTTCATAATCACGGTCACTATGATATTCGTTTTCTGCATTCTGCAAAAAAACCTGGTTGATCCTGCTGCTCTCCATCTCCACCTTCTGTTCATGTTCTCAATTCAGCTAGCGATTTTGCAGCTGTGGTGCAACTCTGCACATGCTCAGTTTTCAGTAGAGTATATCCCTCCACACATGTGGGCGTATGCAGTGTTAAATGACAGCCCACTCACCAGCTAAATACAACAGGGGTTGGATATTACATGTAGATTAATAAAGGCTGCACCTCCCTCTTAATCTAAGACACAGGCTGGGACGGGCGTGACACCGCCTGTGACTGGCAGAAATTCGCCGACACCATGGTATTGCCAAAAAAATAAAGATTTAAAAAAAAAAATATGCGTGTGTATATATATATGTATATATATATATATATATATATATATATATATATATATATATATATATATATATATATATATATATATATATATATACACACACACACACACACACACACACACATATACACACACATACATACATATACACACACACACACACACACACATATATACACACACATATATATATATATATATATATATATATATATTTTTTTTATATTAAAATAATTTGTGCTATCATCCATATACAGAAATAGAAGGAACAGACAATGTAAAATTAAACAGTGTGCGTTTAGTACCACTTTAAATATGACAACATACATGAAAATCTACAACAGAGGTGACCAACTGGTGGCCCAAGGAGCCCTTTGATGTGGTCCGCGACCACCTGCTCTACGGTGGCGGTCCGGCAAGCCCAGATTGCAGGTTGTCAGCCCACATCCCAGAGCATCAGTGTTGTGGATGGAGCCGGCGTTGGGAGGAATCAAGCAGCTGCTGAGAGCAGGAGCCACATAAACCGATGCTTCCCCTATAGCGCCGGCTCCTGTCCCAGGCAGAGTGCATTTGGTATCACTCCACCTCAGGCAGGTATCCCAGAGCCAGCAGTGCCTGCAGAAAGGGATAATAAAAAGGGGAGTTTAAGCTCTGGGCATAGTTTTTATGTGAGCTTCGCAATGGGCATAGTTTTTCAATGGTTATTAGGCTGCTTTCAAGCTGAACCGCAGTGCACTTGTGGCTTTCCTGTGAGTTAGCTGCGCTTTGTCAGACTATTCTATTATATCCTGCGGGTTTGGTGTGCTTTCAGAAAGTGCACCACACCTGCACCCACGGTGTGAGTAAAACTCATGTTTAAAAAAAAAAAAAAAAAAAAAAAAAAAAAGGGGGGATCTGTTCCCCTCTGCCTGGGTGGCTTGGAGAGCCCATAGAGCAGAGTGGACTGTGTCCATGTCTGTTCTGCATATGCGGAGGGGACAGGGACCTGTCATACACCCGCTCCTCTCTGCTCAGCGGGATGAGCAAATTTTTCGCCCTGTAGGGGCCATATAGGGGGCTCAGGACAGTAAGGGCTCGTTCATTTACATTGTGGTCCTAGACCAGTTACTAAATCACTTAAGTGGCCCTTGCTGGTCAAAAGTTTAAGCACCCCTGGTATACAAGAACAGTCTATTGCCTGCGTTCACTGGAAGTTAATGATTGTGTGATCTGCATGCCAATACTATTAATATTGAAGCGATTCTGAATAAACTTGAACACATAACTCCTATGCTAACTATTCCAACACACTTGCTATGATGTTTTGCACTTAACCTGTTCAGCCAAGCAACTCCTTGTTTACTCTGTTAACCATTTAGGTTAATTAAAGAGCTGCCACACTTATTACATACTTGAAAATAAAATCTGTGTGCATGGCTGACAATTAAAACACCTTGGTTGCCCGTTTGATCTGCATGCTTACACTAAAATACCAGAGCTGTTCTGAATGAACATTAATTAATAACTTCAATACCAACTCTTTTAGCAGATTTTCTTTATTTTGCAACCGATTTGCTTAGTTAATTAAATCCCTATTGTTTCTCGGCTAACCTTTGGGGTCAATTAAAGAGCTTCCACATTTCCTACATACAGTTGTGCTCAAAAGTTTGCATACTGTGGCAGAAATTGTGAAATTTTGGCATGAATATTGAAAATATGACTGATCATGCCAAAAAAACTGTCTTATTTAAGGATAGCAATCACATGAAGCCATTATCACACTTAGCAGGCTAGACACCGAGCCATGAGGAGGTAGAAAAGAACAGTCAAAAGACCTGCGTAACAAGGCAATGAAACTTTACAAAGATGGAAAAGGATATTAAAAGATATCCAAAGCCTTGAATATGCCAGTCAGTACTGTTTAATCACTTAAGTGGAAAATTAGGGGCTCTTGATACCAAACCAAGGTCAGGTAGACCAAGAAAGATTGCAGCCACAACTGGCAGAAATATTGCTCAGGATACAAAGAAAAACCCACAGGTAACCGCAGGAGAAATACAGGCTGTGGTTGTTTTTAGGGAGCACAATTGAAGGATACTTGAACAAAAAAAGAGCTGCATGGTTGAGCTGCCAGAAGAAAGCCTTTACTGCGCCAATGCCACAAAAAAGCCAATGAGGCATGTCAAGGTATTGTTGGGCATATTGTAACCAGGCTTTTTTGTGGAAGTTGTACAGTAAAGGCTTCTGTCAACTTGACAATGCAGCAATTTTTTGATAAAGTATCATCGTATTGTGCTCCTTAAAGACAACCACACCATCTTTTTCCAGAGCAGCCTGTATTTCTCCTGAGGTTACCTGTGGGTTTTTCTTTGCATCCCGAACAGTTCCTGTGGCAGTTGTGGCTGAAATCTTTCTTGATCTACCTGACCTTGGCTTGGTATCAAGAGATTCCCAAATTTTCCACTTCTTTTTAAGTGATTGAACAGTACTGACTGGCATATTCAAGGCTTTGGATATCTTTTTAGATCCTTTTCCATCTTTGTAAAGCTTCATTACCTTGTTACGCAGTTCTTTTCTACCTCACCATGGCTCAGTGTCTAGCCTGCTTAGTGCATCTATGTGAGAGCCAACAAACTCATTGACTATTTATACACAGACACCAATTGTGATTTAAAAAGCCACAAATGTGGGAAATTAAACTTTAATTGTCATTTTAACCTGTGTGTGCCACCTTCTGTGTCTGTACCAAGGCCAAACATTCCAGGGTATGTATCAGTGCCATTTGGGTGATTTTTGTTATTATGATTTAAAAAGGATCCAAAAAACTATGATAATGGCTTCATGTGATTGCTATCCTTAAATAAAAAATACAGTTTTTTTGGCCTGTCATATTTTTTATATTAATGCCAAAATGTCACAATTTCTGCCAGGGTATGCAAACTTTTGAGCACAACTGTACTTATGAATATGAAATCCATGTGCATGACTAACAGTTAGGATGCATTGGAGCCTGTTCGAATGAGCTTTTAAGCTAGGGAATAAACAACCTCCTCGCCCACTGGTAAGCTGCCACCAATAGAAACCATCAAGGCTCTAATCAGTCAAAACTTACAGCTGTTATGGCCCTTCAGGAGGGTGCAGACTACAAAGGGTTCATAAAGTGGACATCAGTGTCCCACAATCGGGTTGCCAGGAAAAGACAGTGGGGTGAATACAAGAGCCAAAGCTCTAAAAAGTAGCTTTGGCTCTTGTATTAACCCAATGGCTGCCAAGGGTCTAGGTTCTTTATCTAGTTAGAGGTCAGCCAAAACTGGTACCAATCCACCTGGTACATCAGGGAATCCCATTGGAAAGAAGAGATGCTGAGGTGTTTTACCTTTTTTTGTTTTTAAAGAAAATCCAGAGTTTAACTTACTGATTTCCATAAATCTTCAAGGACAGCATCTGAGAGAGATAGGCACCTGCTGCAAAATGAACAGGAAATACAACACCAAAGCAGAACTTCATCCCATGTCTCATGAGGCTGTGGGTCCATTCAGAAAGCACTGCGGGGAGCCAACTGTGAAGCGGCAGGGAAATCGCATGTAAAATACAGCAGGCTAGTTGTACCCAAGTGGATCGATCAATTTATTAACTTGGTACATTCAGCCTGCCCATACATGGTTCAAATCTCATTGAGTTCCTGCTGAAGCGGCCCAGATTCGAACAGTCTATGGCTGGTCATAGACTTGTTGATCAGAACATATACATAGTATAAACCTCCTACATGACTTACTATGGTATTGGAATAGTGCATAGGCACAACAAACATCATACATTGTAGAGTGTACAAGGTCAGAGCTGTGGTGAAGCCAAATAACATAACCACCAACATGCAACATAATACCTGAAGTATATATGCACGAGGCCAATGATGCAAGCTAAAAAAAACAGCAAGTTATTACAGACTCAAAACCCTGAAAATCATAGCAGGCCTGAGATGTACCAATTTGTAACCCAGTCACTGGCTATTAACCCATCATACATCTAGCTCCTGGAGTAGCCCTAGAGGCTATGGGTGGAGTAAGCAGACATTAACAAGGCAGTGGACAGATGCACAGCAAAACATTGGTACACTAAAAAGTATAACTTTCAAACCAGACATGAGGAAAGACTGAAAATATGAGTCACATGCAAACATAATCTGGCACCCAATGTATAACATGAACATCACAACAGCACACAAGGTTACTTCACATAAACAATTAGATGTGAAGTAAAACATACAGTATCTCACAAAAGTAAGTACACCCCTCACATTTTTGTATTTTTTTTTATATCTTTTCATGTGACAACACTGAAGAAGTGACACTTTGCTACAATGTAAAGTAGTGAGTGTACAACTTGTATAACAGTGTAAATTTGTTGCCCCCTCAAAATAACTCAATACACAGCCATTAATGTCTAAACCGCTGGCAACAAAAGTGAGTGCACCCCTAAGTGAAAATGTCAAAATTGGGCCCAAAGTGTCAATATTTTGTGTGGCCACCATTATTTTCCAGCACTTCCTTAACCCTCTTGGGCATGGAGTTTACAGGAGTGTCACAGGTTGCCAGTGAAGTCCTCTTCTACTGCTCCATGACGGCATCTCGGAGCTGATGGATGTTAGAGACCTTGCGCGCCACCTTCCGTTTGAGGATGCCCCACAGATGCTCAATAGGGTTTAGGTCTGGAGACATGCTTGGTCAGTCCATCACCTTTAGCCTCAGCTTCTTTAGCAAGGCAGCGGTCGTCTTGAAGGTGTATTTTAGGTCATTTTGGAATACTGCCCTGCAGCCCAGTCTCTGAAGGGAGGGGTTCATGCTCCGCTTCAGTATGTCACAGTACATGTTGGCATTCATGGTTCCCTCAATGAACTGTAGCTCCCCAGTGCCGGCAGCACTCATGCAGTCCTAGACCATGACACTCCCACCACCATGCTTGACTGTAGGCAAGACACACTTGTCTTTGTACTCCTCACCTGGTTGCCGCCACACACGCTTGACACCATCGGAACCAATTGCCCCTGGGGAGGGAAAATAGCTAATTTGGACATTTTCATTTGGGGTGTACTCACTTTTCTTGCCAGCGGTTTAAACATTAATGGCTGTGTGTCGAGTTATTTTGAGGGGACAGCAAATTGACACTGTCATACAAGCTGTACACTCACTACTTTACATTGTAGCAAAGTGTAATTTCTTCAGTGTTGTCACAATATATAATAAAATATTTACAAACATGTGAGGGGTGTACTGACTTTTGTGAGATACTGTAATGCCTTAGGTCTGAAATAAACAGGATCAGTGTTTAAGCTACAGACATACTGCAAGACCGATTTCCATTGCAGTGCTGGTACATGGCAAGAAATCCCTGCATATAGCCAGAGGTATACGTAAGTGGCCTTAGGCTTGGTTCACACTTGAGCAGGTATGGGAAAACGCGTAAATTACACACATTCCTGCGGCCAAAACATGCTGCTGTTACTTTCCGCCCAAGGTACGTCCCGGGACGTCCTTGACTTTGAGCGGGTATATCTGAATGATGCCTGCAGCTACAGGCATCATTCAGATATCGGCTTTTTCAGCCGGCGATTCCCTACACCGCTTGATCATTCTTACGGGTGGTGAGAGGGGACGCCCCCCCCTCCCACCGCCCTCCGGTGCTTCTACTGACTTACCACTTCCATCGGTGAGTCGGAGACAGGATCCGCCGGCCCCAGATGGTGACCATAGAGATTTCCGGCGGACCAGATGGTCGCCGGAGTCTCTATGATCATTTGGAGGCCGGGCGCAATGACGTCATGCCCGGCCTCTGCATTCAAACGAATGGCGCCACCTCGGCTGGGAAGCCGAGAGCGTTTATGATTTTTGTTTATTTCAGGCTTCCCAGCCTAGAGGTGAGATGTGGGGTCTTATTGACGGTTAGTAAAACATATTAATCGGCGTATAACACGTAGGCAGTGTTCACCCTCTGTTTTCAGGGGAAAAAAGTGCATTTTATACGCCGATAAATACGGTATATTACAAATAAATATTTTTTTCCATGGAGAAAGCACAACAGAAGCTGTGTCTTAAAATCTTTATCCAATAACCTCAAAACATGCCTCTTCAGAACTGAGAAAGCAGTGAGTCAATCCTTTGTCTCATTAAATTTGGGTGAGCCTGCTGTAACTAAGCTACTGAGGTTTGTAAAACATCAAATCAGCAAAGGCCAGTCTGAAAAAGACGAAAAGGTGCCTGAAGCTCCACCTGTTGGCTGAAAAAATTCATATGCCATATTTACCCAAGAAAAAGTATTTTTAGTTCTAAACCTAAACAAAAACGCACATTGTGCTATAATACTGTACTCATGGAAAAGTCTGCTGTAAATGTTCTCATGCATTTATTTTACAAGATGCACCTACCTTATATAGCTTATGGTTTTCTGATGAGACCACGTCAGCCAGCCGTAGAGATTCCTGGTACTGCTTTGTGCTGTGTAGTACAGTGTGCAGCAAGTAAGTCATCATTGGTAAGCACTGGCTCCGTAAAAATGTCATTTCGTTTTTACGTTCTGGATCCTCCTCTGCATCCTGCGGTAATACGGACAGCAAAATTTCAGTTTTCACACAACAGATATAGTAATTTACATAAAAGGTGTCCATATGTGTGTTTCTTATATTACAAATGTTATTGGTTGACCTTCATAGCTTTATCACCAAAAGAAACTGCACAGTATTCATAATCCTTTGTAGATGCTATATAGTTCCACATTATACTACAATCTATATTTCAGAACTGCGGTGACAGTGGTAGCACAGTTTTTCCCTGCACAGACAGTGTAAACTAGAGCTTATAGAAAATGTTGCAATTACCCACTCTAAACACTTAGCAGTGTTTTAGAACTTAGTAGCTCGAACAGCACTGGGAAAGAAGTGCTCCCTTTTGGTGCCACTCATTCCACAACAGGAAGGCACTACAGGACACGGCCCTGAAGACACTGAACTATAAGTGCAAGCTATTGCAGTGTCTGTTATGGCAGGGGGTGATGTAATGCGCATCTCAGCACATGACACTGCTTGTTTTTTTCCCCAACCTTATTTGAAATGTCATATAGTAGTGACACTTCATTTCATGTCACTGCACAGCAGTGCATTTCGCTGGTGTTGTGTGAAATGCGGTACGAAAAACTGCAAGTCACAATACACTGGGGTTGATTTAACAAAACTGGTGAGTGCAAAATCTGGTGCAGCTCTGCATAGAAACCAGCTTCTAACTTCAGCTTGTTCAATTAAACTTTGACAAAAAAAAAAAAAAAACTGGAAGCCGATTGGTTTCTATGCAGAGCTGAACCAGATTTTGCACTCTCCAGTATAATCCTGTATAAAAGTGGTCGCCAAACTGTGGCCCGCTCACCTTGATTTGGCCCTTGGGACACTGTTCTCACTAATATAAAGCATTATTCCTCCCACTGACACCAATGATGAGGCACTGTTCCTCCCCACTGACAGCAATGATGGGGCATTATTCCTTCTACTGACACCAAGAATAGGGCACTATTCCTCCCACTGATATAAAATGATTGGGCAATATTCCTCTTGCTAATACCAATGATGGGGTACTATTCCTTCCACTAGTACCAATGTTGGGGCACTATATTCCTCCCACCGATACCAATGATTAGGCACTATTCCCCCTACGGATATAAATGACGGGACACTATTCCTCCTCCTACAGACCACAAGCACTATGCTATTTTTTTCTACTCCCACTGATCATCAGTCTGAAGGACAGAAAACTTGCCATTTGTCAAGAAAGTTTGGAGACCTCTGCTCTATATTAAACATTTTGATACTTCATAGGAATTCACTAGGGGTGCATTACTTCCACGTTTTTGTTCAGAGCTGACTACGTAAATGCATATTAATCCAAAAATACTGTTGTTAATTGGCTTATGCAAAGCAGTGATAATATGCAAAATTTCAGTAACCAACAGTGACTAGAGTTGTGCTCACTTTCAGTCTGTATATCTCTTTTCAATGCTACCACACTGAACAAACCCCACATGTTCACATTCTAACATGCTTCAACAGAACACAAAAAAGAAATTACTTACATCTCTGACATCTACCATCCAGCCGCCCTCAACAAATAGTAAGACATTGTAAATTTTCTCTTTTACTTCTGCAGTTAATGCATCAAGGTGATCCTTCCATGTATTATACATTTCCTGTTAGGAACAAAAGCACGGATAAGCACATGAACTTTACATTTACTCCATTACAGATTTCTATGGCCATCTTTGTGTTCTTGGGTTCTTATCACATTTTGTTCTCTCCAGCATCTTTAGGCCTTGTGTAGTTGGGTTTTTCAGTATGCTTTCAGATGCATTCTACTAGCAGTCAAATCAGTCTGAGAGGTTCATTCACAGGTGCTTCTGACATTCTACGCAAAAAACTCAGATTTAGGCACTCTTCAGGAAATACTGGGCTGTTTCAGTCAGTGCGAGTAGGTTCAAACTAACCTGTCGAATGACTAAATGGGCACAGGCAAGTCATAACTGTGTTTCAATCAAAAAAAAAAATAAAAAAAAAAAAAAAACAGAGGCAGGCATGCTTGGTCATCTGCACTGTGGGTGCCCATTACTCCAGAGTTTTAATTCACTTTACTATCGATGTTCTGGTCTTGTGACCCATGAATAGGCTATGCAGCAGAAGTATAAATGTGAGGAACTGGCCTGATTTTCAACGCATAAGAGCATCAGATTAGTTAGGACAACCTGATTTAATGGACCACATTAAGGCTTTATTTGTAAGAAAAAGCTCTCTTTAATACACAGTGATATTTTAGTTATACAGGCAGGCCCCTAGTTACAAACATCCGACTTACAAACGACTCCTACTTACAAACGGAGGGAGACAACAGGAAGTGAGAGGAAATCTACCCCTAGGAAGGGAAAGTCACTCCTGTAAGAGTTATTATCACCAAGGCTTGTTTCCACAACCCCCCAAATTTTTCAAAACCCAATTGTCATTGGGACAGAAAGTGAGGTAAAATCATCTGAACAGGGGCACTGACAGCAAAACAAACGTTACAGGGGTGTTAACCCTTCCCTATGCAATCAAAAAAGCTTAAACATTTTTTTTTGGCTGGAGCTATACTTAAGAAATGTACCTGTTCCGACTTACAGATTCAACTTAAGAACAAACCTACAGACCCGATCTTGTTTGTAACCTGGAGACCGCCTGTGCATCTAGTTGGGGGGGTTTTCTAGCAGACGCCTTATCTTTACTGACGACTCTGGTAATGAAATCTGTCAGAATCTTGGGAACTGTTCCTACCTACTACACAGGGCTTTGAGTGTTCCTGCTCAACAATGCCACTGTCACTCGCCATGTTGAGGAAAATAAAAAATCCATCAGGAAAGCAACGCCCCTTTAAAACCCCTCACCGGCAGTCCTTGGGGAGAAAAGGTGGTTACACATTCGAGCATGGCCCTAAACTGAAAATCAGCCCTGGTGAGGCTGGAAGTCTGAAATATATGGCCAGTTGGTATTTAAACATTTGAAATAAGCCTTGGAT
Organism: Aquarana catesbeiana; assembly: GCF_042186555.1. Lineage (NCBI taxonomy): Eukaryota > Metazoa > Chordata > Amphibia > Anura > Ranidae > Aquarana > Aquarana catesbeiana. Next base: position 272,340,957 of record NC_133326.1, read on the forward strand.
GAAACTATTAGAATGAAATGCATAACACATACTGTGCCTTGATATTCAAGAGTACACGTCATACAAAAGTCTAACTTTGAATGACACATTTACCTCCTGCTTTTATTTGCATAAACACATCAGGGTACTCCACCATGTGTTTATATTACATTAGCCATGCTACACTCTATAGATATAAAGCTGATATCCAGGTTTACTTTCACTTTAAATAGCTTGTTTGGGTCAAGCTGTTCCAAACAATCTAACTATTTCCCTCACTAACATGTGCGCCCGCTGTATAAAACGTATGTAGCCTCAGCTACATAGAGTATACAGCACTGTGTTGTGTGTGCGCGAGATGAAACTTTACTGATTCACACCCAGAATAGCACTAGGCTGTGCAGCACTCAGCCATTAATAGGCAGCTTTGTATTCTGTCAATGAATACAAAGCTTCCCCTGATTGGCCAAGTTGGAGATCGTGGCATTATGATCCCGCCTCTCCAAACTGAGCCAATCAGAGGAAGCTTTGTATTCATTGACAGAATACAAAGATAGCTATGAATGGCTGAGTGTTGCTCAGCCTGATGCCATTTTGTTTCGGGTGTGAGACAGGAAGGTCTTGCACACGGAATACTGTGCTGTATATTGTATGTAACTGAGGCTACATACAGTTTATACAGCACACTCAGTGGGTGTACGTTAGTGAAGGAAATAGTTTGTTTGGGACAGCCTAGCCCAAATTAACTATTTAAAGCGGGAATAAAAACCATGCACATCAGCTTTAAAACTTAGGATTGGACAAACCTTTTGCTCAAAATGCCCTGGGCATTCCTCATGCACACTGCCTTAGTGACAGGATTGCTAGTGTTTCATTTATTTTGCCAGCAACAATTGAAGAAAAAAAAAAACTCACCTCATATTTCTTTTCTGTGTGTTCATAAGCAACTTTCTCTGTGAAGGAGGCATGCTCAACCAGTGTTGGTTTCTGAGGACATGAATTCATGTGCTTGAACCACTCATTGAACACTTCATGTGCTTCCTATGAGAAAAACAGGTTTGTATTTCTATTTCTAACAGCAGCGCATTCACTTTACTCATAGAAATGATGATCTGTGTGTGGTCACATGCAAGCCCTCTACATCAACTGTTCAGATTGAAAAATGTTAAAAAGTGACACCAATCAATATTCTATTCTCCAAAAATAATCTATAGATATATATATATCTATAGATATCGATATATCTATATATATATATATATATATATATATATATATATCGATATATCTATATATATCGATATATCTATATATATCGATATATCTATATATATCGATATATCTATATATCTATATCTATATATCTATCTATCTATCTATCTATATATCTATATATCTCTATATCTATATATCTCTATATCTATATATATATATATATATATATATATATATATATATATATATATATATCTATCTATCTATCTATATATATATCTCCACTACTGGCCCTGTAATCCATTTTTCATGAAATAGTTTGCCTGGGCCAGTTTACACTGGGAATCACACAGGAACGCACTTGTGCATTCCTGTGCAATTCACATGCAGTTCTGTGCAGTGTGATTTCAGCCAGTTTTTTTCAATGGGATGTATGCGCTACTTTTGGAAACTCACTGCAACCAGATCACATGATACTTCTGTACGAATCATGCGATCTAGTGCGGGCAACTGTAGTGAGTTTTGATCGTGGTGCAGAAAATGCGTTCTGGTGTGAATGGGCCCTTGCAGTGTTTTTCTACCACTTTGCAACATCCTCTGTGAACCCCCAAACCTCTACTCCTCCCCCTCAGTTATGTCTGGAATGAGCAGTGCACATTAACTGTGGTAATTGTACTCTATGCAGTCCCTGCATCAAGGTAAAAAATGTTTAGCAAGCAGTATCAGTCCCCCCATATTTACCCGAGTCCTCACTCGATCCTGTGCTGTGCCTGTATGTAGCGGCTCTTTCCTCTCACTTCCTGGTCTCACAGGCTTTGCTGAGGTAGTGGGAGCCATTAGCTCCTGCTGCGGTCAGTCAAATCCTGTGATGAGGGAGCATGGGCGAAGCCAAAACCGTATCTATGGATGCTGGCAGAGCGGCTCGGGAGCGGGCCTGCAGGTGTGCCCCCTAGCAAGCAGCTCGCTATGGGGGCACACTCAGAAGGATGGGGAGCCAAGAGCGCCAGCAACTCCAACAGCTACTAGGTAAAAGCATGAACTAAAAGACCAGATAGCAGTTTAACTAACTTGAGCCACCAAAGCCAAATGTCGAATAACCCAAGAGGTACCCACAGTCCTGGTAAAAAAAAAGCCCTCAGCGCAGAAAAGTTGTCAAAGAGGAGGATCACTCTTACCTGAATGGTATCCAGAATGATGACAATAAACCAACCTCTGTGTAGGGGATAAAACCCATTAAATTCAGAACTTAACTGAACATCTCCAGCAAAGAAGTGTATAGCTCCCTTAAAAGTCAGTAGCCCATATAATAGGAATACCTGAAGTAAGCGTGAGCCCCAGAACCGAGATCATGACCTTGTTTAATATTTTGGGGTGTCACAACTGAAAACAGCAATCAAACCCCTACAAACACCCTTGGTGCAGTGGGAAAAAAAAAAAAAAGGAACGTGCAGGTAAGTATCTTTTGCAACCATTTATGCCAAGAAAACTCCCTGCTGGAGAGAGAGGTCATCACGGACCACATTGATTCCATCCAGAACGACTACTCCCAAAATGGGGTGGAACAACGCTGTTCGGTGTCAGAACCATTAAACTTTACGCCCTCCGGAACTACAATGATTGCTTCTTAAATGAGACGATGAGCTAAAGCTTGTAAAAGCATTTTTTTTTGTTGCTTGAAGTAAAAGAAAATATTTTAAAGTATAAGCACTATATTGCAGACCTGAGTCATCAATGGTTTCTTTTGGAACTGGAACTAGGTTTTTGGGCTTGGAGCCAGAAAATCTGAGAATGGCAAAAAGGAAAGCGGTTTTGAAGTAGGGGTGGCAGGATGTTGCACTGTAGGCTTACCCTTGATGCAAAAGTGAGCCCAGTCCAAGCACATAGTATAAATAAAAATGTATAGCGAAGGATTGAGGATGCAGCTGCCATGATCCAAATCCGGAGATCCTTGGATTAGAGGACTCGGGAAGTAGTAGGTAAAACGAGTTCGAACAACTTCTGTGAAAAAACCAAAAGGTTTTTCTGGTCTACGATAACCCCTGACCCTGGGGTTCTGCAGGCATACAGTGCCTTAAAAGTATTCATACCCCTTGAAATTTTCCACATTTTGTCATGTTACAACCAAAATTGTAAATGTATTTTATTGGGATTTTATATGATAGGCCAACACAAAGAGGTACATAATTGTGAAGTGGAAGGAAAATGATAAATGGCTTTCAATTTTTTTTTTACTAATATCCGAAAAGTGTGGTGTGCATTTGTATTCAGCCCCCCTGAGTCAATACTTTGTAGATCCACCTTTCGCTGCAAGTCTTTTTGGGTATGTCTATACCAGCTTTGCACATCTAGAGTGAAATTTTTGCCCATTCTTCTTTGCAAAAGAGCTCAAGCTCAGATTGGATGGAGAACATCCGTGAACAGCAATTTTCAAGTTTTGCCACAGATTCTAATTGTATTGAGGTCTGGACTTTGACTGGGCCATTCTAACACATGAATAAGTTTTGATCTAAACCATTTCATTGTAGCTCTGGCTGTGTGTTTAGGGTTGTTGTCCTGCTTGAAGGTGAACCTCCACCCCAGTCTCAAGTCTTTTCAGACTAACAGGCTTTCTTCTAAGATTGCCCTGTATTTGGCTTCATCCATATTCCCATCAACTCTGACCATCTTCCCTGCTGAAGAGAAGCATCCCCACAACATGATGCTGCCACCATCATGTTTTACGGTGGGGATGTTGTGCTCACGGTGATGTGCAGTGTTAGTTTTCCGCCACGCACAGCGTGTGTGCTTTTAGGCCAAAAAGTAAAATTTTGGTCTCATCTGACGAGAGAACTCTCTTTCACATATTTGCTTTGTTCCCCATATGGCTTCTCGCAAACTGCCAACAGGACTTCTTATGGCTTTCTTTCAATTGCTTTCTTCTTGTCACTCTTCCATAAGGCCAGATGTGTGGAGTGACAAAATAGAGTACACCACACTCTAATAAACAAAATAATGTCTGTACAGAAAACACCCTTTTCCTTGACCCACTGACAGTGGGGGGGGGGGGGGATGGGGGTCACTAAGGCTAGGGGGATCACCAGCAGGGACTACTTCAGAGCACTCGCCATTCCTTGCCGCAGGAACCCGAGGGGGGGGGTCCAACCTTCACCCATCATGGTGGGCTTTGCCACAAGGGTCTTCAGGGACTCAACTACCCAGTTGAGGATCACCGTCCTGGACTTGTATAGCACCCTACTGGATCACCAGGCAATGTATCTTTGCTTGCGGCTTCATAATGCAGTGTCAACCAGTAACCTTTTAGGCCACCCTCAGTTTGTTCAGGCACCACTCCTCTGAATGATGAAGCCATAGGATAATGAATCTGGATAAAACCAGTCTCTTGACTCAGAGTGGAACCTTTGACAAGCTAGCCAAATTTGTGCAGAGAGCTGCACAACTGTGACCATCACCTTCAGGCACTAGCAGAAAACTGAAGCCTTGCCTGCAGGAAGGTATTATGCATGGACATCAATCTGTTTTTTGCCAGTGTATAATCACCTTAAAGGTGGCAGCATAACCCTATTTGTAATAAAAGTAAAGACGCTCTGTCTTCCATGATGTACGATATAGAGATTTTTTTTTTTTTTTAATATATACAATGCAAAAGCTAGACCAATGGTACATGCTAATGATATAGCCATCAGTGCTTACCAAGTATGCTCTTATACACAGGTGTTCACGTATAGCATTGTCATCCTCTGCTGACAGAATGGTGTCCATGCCTTGTTCTTCCAGTTGATTGTAGATCTCAGTTATAGAATCCGAGGGAATTTTGGCATATACTTCTTTTGCAGCATCATGTTTTTTTAATGCTAAAAATGAAAGCACATTCATCAGGGAATAGCAAAATAAAAAAGGCATGTTGAATCTGCCTTTGAAATTTCCCAATCACTACATCCTAGAATATAGGTATATATCCTAGTAATGAACATCCTATATGAATTCATATATTTGTAGGACAGGCAACCAAGATCCTGTAGTTTGCTCTGCAGTTGTACTTATTCCAAAGGTTCATTAATTCAAAGTAATAGCAACATATTGCCCCAGCCTTTAGCCAGCACATCTCACTTGGACATTTGTGGGACACAGCTTGATTTAAAGACAGGAAGACAAAATGTTACAATTTAAAAAAGGCATTCAAAAGGTAAAATGTAAATTCCCTTTCCAGCAATCATGCCATAATGTGCAAATCATTTGTTTCTGCTGAAACATGAAAAGACACCAGGCACATTATTTCTTACCCAGAAATTTCCTGATAATTGCATTGCTCTGCTTTAGTGCCTCAGCTCTCTGTGCAGGATCAAACACCAGCCAATCTATCACATCTATCTTTGCACGGTCCTCCTGCCAGGAAAGATTAGGGTTAATTATAAAAATGTGGTAATGTTTCCAGAAATCTGTTATCTTGCTTATATAAAGAAAAAAGTTTTTCTAGCAACGGCTTTCTACAATAATGACGTTCTATGTTAAAAGTTCACCTCTAGCCTTAAGAATATTCGGTAAAGCAGGCACATAATGTAGGTACTGGAATATAGTTATTAAGCTCTGCCTCTCACACCAATTAAACACTGCTACTTATATCACTTAAGAGCCCTCACCTACCAGAAAGCCAGAATTTTTAATTGGTCACTGTACGATAGATGCGTTTTAGTGGAGTTTGGTATAATTGGAATGAAGTGCTGAAAAAAATCTTGTTATACTAAACAGAGTTTGCATGTTCTTCCTGCAAAAAGTGTCTTCTGCTGTATGTTTGGAAGTACCTTTGGCGAGGTGGGAAGATTGGCATATGCAGATAAGCATCCTTGAGATCCACCAAAGCCAGAAAATATAGTTGCTGGAAGGCTGCAACCACTGACCTCGCCAATTCCATCTGGCACTTTTGCACAGATGGGGTGAACTTCACCATTTGGTCTCAGAACCACAAAGAGGTTTGAGTAGAATCCATGAAAAATTTTGCTTTCTGTGATAGGGGCCATGACTCCCTGAGATAGCAGATGACTGAACTTTGTCTTTTTTTTTTAAATCTGCAAAAAAAAAGACTAACATTTGAATGCATAAAACATGGAGGGGGAAGGCTCTGAAATTCTAGCTTGTACGTTTGAGCCATTGTGTTGCAAAGTCACTTGTCCACAATGTCCCACTGCCAAACATCGATAGCCTGCACACACCTCCCTCACTCCAGTGAGTGGAGATATCCCTCTCCACTCTAGGACTACGAAGAGGACCTATCTCCCAGCTTAGAGGGCTCTGGAGTACATGCCTTCTTGCAGAACTGGGACTAAGGTTTGGACTTGGGAGCCCGAGCTCTGTGATTGGCTAAAGGAATACTTTTGGGAAGTAGGAGTGGTAGGTTTGTGTACCACAGGCTTCACCTTTTTAAGCAGCAACAGGGTACTCTTGCCCACAGTTACCTTTTGGATGTAGCCATCCAGAGTAGTTTTCCCTTGAAAAGGTAGGCGTTCAACTTACATCGCTAACACTTGAGCCATAAGATCCTGCGCATGTGCTCCTACAGGATGCTCAGATGAGAGCTGTTAAGTGGAATCCGTTAAGACGTCCACCAAGAAACTGGGAGCACAAGGAAAATCCTCAAAGTATCTGCCCAGCTCAGTATCCCTGCGATCAGGGTCCATCTCGACATTCAACGAGCCCAAACCTTTGTCCATAGCATCCTTAAAGTGGAATTCCAGGCTAAACCTAATATTTAAAGGGCTTGTAAAGGCTCGAACTTTATTTTTTTAAAATAACAAACATATCATACTTACCTCCACTGTGTTCGTTTTGCCCCCAAACCTTGTCTTCTGGGGTCGGCCACTGACAGGTGTTTTTTGCACCTTAATGCCTCCTCCCAACAGCTATGCAGACTAACCTGTGTAAGAAAAATGTATATACTTGGGTAGTTTTAGGCAACTCCAGGTCTGGTCACATGATCTCCCGCGTCAGCCAGCAGCAGCTGCAGGAGAGAGGAGAGAGGAGAGACCATACGATAACGGCTGGTTATGCCTGGGAACGATGACATCACCCATAGGCCCCCAATGGCCCATCTGTTGTCGACGCTCTCTCCGGTCAAGTGCAGCTGGCTGACACAAAGCAGCTAGACAACATGACCGAACTGGAGCAGTCTGAAAATAGGCAAGTATATACATAATATATATACATAATTATATATATATATATATATATATATATATATATATATATATATATATATATATATATATATATATATATATATATATTTCTTACACAGGTTAGTCAGCACAGGTGCTGTGAGAGGGGAGGGAACATTTTTAAGATTAGTTAGGTTTAGCCTGGAATTCCACTTTAAAAAGTGGTTGTAAAGGCAGGTTTTTTTTTTATCTTAATGCATTCTATGCATTAAGATAAAAAGCCTTCTGTGTGCAGCAGCCCCCCTAATACTTACCCGAGCTCCATCTAGAACCAGCGATGTTCGTGAGTGCCTCGGCCATCCAGGACTCTCCCTCCTGATTGGCTGAGGCACAGCAGCAACACCATTGGCTCCCGCTGTTGTCAAAGTCAATTAGCCAATGAGAGAGGGGGCAGGGCCAAACCACAACTCCATGTCTGAACAGATCCACGGAGCTGCGGCTTGGCTCAAGTGCCCCCATAGCAAGCTGCTTGCTGTGGGGGCACTCAACAGGAGGGAGGGGCCAGGAACACCAAAAGAGGGAGAAGAGGAGGATCTGGGCTGCTCTGTGCAAAACCAAATGCACAGAGCAGGTAAGAATAACGACTTTGTTATTTTTATAGAAAGAAAAAAAAAAATTAGATTTTACAATCACTTTAAACACAAGGACTTTTTCCACTGGAACTGTGAGGGTCTTACTGAGATAGACTGCTGGATTCACCACAGGCAGACTCCATTTTTAGTTAACCTTTTAGGTAATGTTGTTGAGCATCCTTGAAATGAGAATGCACAGGGAAGGATTGGGAGATGCTACAACGGACGTCATAATCAAAATCCAGTAACCTTTGGGGCAGAGGACTCCAGAAGTGGTAATTTTAAATTGGTCCTGATCACATTGGCATGAAAACCCACAAATACATTTTGAATCTGGGATAAAACCAGATCCTAGGATTCTTCAGCAGCAGATTCTTCAGGAGGGGGAATGCTCCACATTTCCCTCTTCTGGAAAAGCAGCTTTCCCTTCCATCTTTTCCTCTGCTGGTTCCTTCTCCATCGACAAAGAGAGAGAAGGGGAAAGAGCATTTCTATTTGTAACCAAGAATGTCTAAACTGGAAAGGATTCTAGAAAGCTGGTGCTGTAAACCAGCCATAGCAGATGAGAATTCCTCCTTTGACACAAAGGAACTGGGGAAAGGTGCCCCAGAAGTTTTGCAAAGACCAGTAAAGGGAAGCAGAGCCACAAGTAACTAATTGACCCTCAGGGGATATAATGCAAGGCAAGCTATGTCTAGGATTCTCCTTGCCCGATGAGGGAGGTTGGGAACCTCTACTCCTTGATTCCCCGCCCCCACCACCACTCTGCTGTTGCTGAGACATGCCCTGCTGAAATACAGGTGGAATCTCACAGAGAAAGTCAGTCCAAATTCAGCCCAGAGGTGGTGTGCTAAACTCTTGCAGTACACAGTACCCTCTAAGTGGGAAAGACTACTCCCCAGAGGGAATCTCCATAAAACTAAGGGGAAGTGGACTGTACAGTACCACAGTCCACCTCCCCTTGATACAAGCGATCTGGGATATGCCAAGAACCCCCAACTACTTGCTGTGTCCTGGAGCACTGTGCACGAGGCTGTAGTACAAAATGGTGGCCACCATTAGGCTCTGCCTGGAATTATATCCCTTCGCTCTTCATACACAAAAGCTGAAGGGGGGGGGGCAGAGGGAAGTATTATACCCAGCTCTTGGCGCTAGAAGGAGCCCTAGATGCACCCCCCAAACTCTGCCACAGCCGTGCAGAGACCTGGGTAGTTTGGGGCATGCAACCAGGGACACAGCAATAACGTAAATAAAGCAATAAGGAGCCAAATAAAGAAACTGCAGGGTGGTAACCCCAGGGAAGGGGACAACCAAGCCCAGAAGGCTGAATTTGACAGGATGCATGGGGGAACAAAACAAAAAGGGGACAATACTTTTGCTTGGAGGTAATAAAAAAAAATGACATGTCTAAAATTGTAAATATTGAGCTCTTAAATTAAATACCATAGTTTTATTAATTTTATGAATAGCAGTGGATACTTGCCTCACTTGTGGCAGAAGCCAGGGCTGGTGTAATATCATGATGAGTAAATTCAGTGCTATCTTTTTTTCGGGTGTTTTCAACCACAGTCTTCGTTATTGTTGCAACATCCAAACCTTCAACATATATAAGAACACATTTAAGCAAGAAAAAAACTACAGCCAAAATATTACCCAGTGTGATCTTAAAATCAGAGTTAAATAGACATTTTTATATTTTCTCTCTGCATATCTTACTTTTTATATTTCTTTCAATTATTGACCCCCTACAACTAGTAGGAACATGCTCATGAATACCAAAATATGGTTGTAATGGAGTTCATCATGACTTAGCACAGAGGTAGGCATCCAATTCTACAGCTGTAAAAACACCTTTTTGGACATTTGGTCCTATCTGGAGACTTTTAGCTTTACATAATCATGGTGTATATCAACAGTCAAAACTTGTCAATTTGTGCTTCTAGTTTTATCGCTGCATCAAACCTTGTTCAGTGAGGCCCCGCACTACTGGACAGTCAGCTTCTGAACCAAGCTTCAGGGCTGTCTTTAATATTGATTGGACCCTGGGCAAACATTTTCTCGCCCCCCATGCAAATTTTCTCTCCACCTCAACATTCCAAAAAACAAACACACACACGTAAACTTATGTATTGAAAATTGTATTGTAACTGTACTGTCTGTTCTCATGTTGTAAAGCGCTGCACAAACTGTCATTGCTATATAGATTCTGTATAATAATGGGGGGGGGGTAGAGGTAGGAGGAGTCATGGATGATTTGGGGGGGGGATAGCAGAGTGCAGGATGATTTTGGGGAGGGGGGAATAGGGGAGTCCAGGATGATACACAGGGATTGGGAGTGTGTACTGTGAGGTGTTTGTATAATACTGGACACAGAAAAAAAAAAAAATCAGCCCAAGGAGCAGTACTTGCATATTCTCCCTCAAAGTAACCATCTATTGGTCACCTCTGCACCCTCATCCACAGCTCACCTCTGTACCCCCCTCCATCCACAGCTCACCTCTGCATTCCACGTTCACGTCTGTACCCCTCCATCCACAGCTTCCACTTCTGTATCCCCTGACTACCTCTGTACCCCCCTCCGTCCACCTTTGTATCCACCCTCCTCCACCACACCTCTGTACCCCCCCTCCCATCCAGGTTCACCTCTGTATCCTCCCGTCCACCTTTGTACCCCCCCCCCATCCATCCACGTTCACCTCTGTATCCTTCGATACATCTCTGTACCCCCTCCTCCACCACACCTCTGTACACCCCCCCCCTCCCATCCACGTTCACCTGTATCCTTCTGACCACCTTTGTATCCCCCCCCCATCCACGTTCACCTCTGTATCCTTCAATACATTTTAGTAGGAAGTGGATGGAAGGCGCGTGATCAGACGCTTACATCAAGAAATGTATGGTTTATTTATGTAAAAGAATACAGACATATAGTCATATAGATATAAAATCATACAAATACTACATAATATTATAAAAAAAAAGGAAAAAACAGGTAACAAAATAAGTACTAGGAAGTTAAAATTGGGGTGTGCCCATATTGAGGCAGGTATTTAAGAAAGGCTGACGCGTTTCGAGGAAAACCTCTTCATCAGAGCCAGGAGAACTGGAGCACAGTCTGTATGGGTCGGTAGGCTGACATGTGTACATGGGGAGAGGTGGTGTGGCTAGTAGGAGGATGTGTCCTGTGATGGACAATTGATTAGTCCAAGTTCCATACCCAGGTGTTCTAGATGGGGTATAAATAAGAACCATATATACCGTACACTACAGACTGGAGACATAAGATAAGTTTACATTGAAAAATGCATTCATAAAATGATAAAAAGTATATAATATAAATATATTAGAAATAAAAATTACCATATCAGTACAAAGAATTAATGATAGGTAGTGGGATTTTGAAGCACAGAACATGAGATTGTAGTCTAAATACATACAAATGAAAAAATCTACGCATACATAAGTGTACACACACATACATGCATATACATACACGTGCATAATACAAACGCATGTAAATGCATAAAAAAAAAAAAACGTGCATATGAGAGGGGGGGGGGGGGGGGGGGGGGGGGCCGGCGATGGTAAATTAAGTAAAAAGTGCACTAAGACATATTGAGAGATATTGTCTCTCCGCATGATAAAACCGGTTGTCCGAAGGATATGCACATGCGTGTAAAAACTCTGCCAGCACGTAAAACGCTGTGTTGGAACAGATATGTGGAGGTATGCCCCTGTTCACGGAAAGCACAAATGGGGGCACAAAGATGGCCATGTGGTTTGTGCAAAAACAGAAATGTGTTCATTCAAATGGAAATCCACAAAAATATATACAAAAATGCATATATCAAATGTACATAAAAATCTAAAACGCATATGTATGTATATATATATATATATATATATATATATATATATATATATATATATATATATATATATATATATATATATATATATATATATAGAAACAATATGCACAAAATAAATATATGTATGGCAGGGGTGGGGGCGGGAGGAACACGGAGCACTGCTCGGTCGTTCCCTGTCACTCCGGTCCGCAGCTCGTAACAGATGGAGAAGCGGGACGAGCGGCTCAAGCACATGAAGCCCGCAGCTGTCCTGCTCTCTTGTCATATTGTGGCCGCCACTTGGGACAGTAAAGGGTGGGAGGAATCAGCTGCACCCTCTACTCCAGGAAAACTGCGGGCAGCGCAGGGCCTAAGTGGCAGCTACTTTGAGCGATGACAGGGACTAGGGCAGCTGCCCCTTTTACCCGGCGTTAAAGACGGCCCTGCCAAGCTTCCATGTGCTTTCTTATGTGAAGATTTTAATGACTATTGCTTTTGTTAAAAGTTTTTCTGCC
>NC_133326.1:272358297-272418929 GCF_042186555.1 Aquarana catesbeiana
ACCGTGATACTAATAATGAATAAAATATATGATATAAAAAAAAAATATATAAAACAAGTGCTTAATAGCCAAATAATAACGTGACAATGTGCATTCATATAGTGATCAAAAATATTAAAGCAAATAAGGCCCCTTTCACACTGGGACGGTGGGGGAGTCAGCGGTAAAAGGGCGCTATTTTTAGCGTCGCTTTACCGGCGGTATTAACCCCCGCTGGCGGCTGAAAAAGGGTTAAAACCGCTCGCATAGCGCCGCTACAGCGGCAGTATAGCCGCGCTGCCCCACTGATTTCAATGGGCAGGAGCGGTGAAGGAGTGGTGAATACACGCTCCAAAGATGCTGTTTGCAGGAGTTTTTTTTTCTCTCCTGCCAGCGCAGCGCTTCAGTGTGAAAGCCTTCAGGCTTTCACACTGGAGAAACAGTAGCGGCAGTTTTAGGTCGGTTTGCGGGCGCTATTTTTAGCGCAATAATGCCTGCAAACCACCCCAGTGTGAAAGGGGTCTAAATGCACTGTACAAAGTTCAAATTGATCCAATTTACAGGTGCTCCATGCGATTCAGTATGCTGTGAAAGTGATGCGATAATCAAAACGCTGTGTTCTCATTCAGGTGCTCCCCCCCATGTAATGAAGGCTCACCTTAAGGTGTGTGACCTTGCTGTTAAGCTTGGTCAATACACGCTTTGGAACCACTACACGGTTCAGCAGTGCGTCCGGAATCCTGGATCAATCGCCAATGCGCCTCAGTAAATCAATGAAAAAAGGATCTCATAGTGTAGTATGCTTATGCAATTTATTGAAACAAAAATAAACAGGTCCCACACAGGGTACTTACAATATCCAGGCGCTTCAGTGCGCCATTCTACATCAAGCAAAAAACGAATGTTTGAAAACGGCCGGTAACGGGATGGTAATCTGATTGTTCCTAACAGCTGATCTGCTAAGCGTACCGTCGTGTCCCCTTCCCCTACATGTGTCGATACAAGGGAATTTCGCATCTTCCTCAGGGGGTGATGTGAGGGGCCGGCGGTGACTAGAATCACTGAAGTTCCTTCCACTCATATCCTGAAAAGCAGGCGAGCTAGAAGCTGTAATGACCAAGTTCCTAAAAAGGACCAAAACATTATTCAGGACACCCCCAACCTGTCAGGCTGGTGTCCGTTGTCAGACCCTTCCAGGCGAGTAGGAGACATGATTTTCCCCATCTGTAGCATCCTTCTGTTCCATTGTGTAAAGACATTCTGCTGTAGAGGCCTGGAATGAATCTGGGCAACCTCCTCAGACACTAGCAAAAAATCTGAATTCTTGCCTAAGGCTGGCTATACATTATACAAATGTTCTCATAAAACTTTCCTTTAGATTTACCAAAACCATATAATATGAGGTCAAACCTAAACACTTTCAATTTGTACGTAATCAGACAGGCCCTTGCACTACATAGTTGAAGGTAAATCTAAAGTAAATTAAATAAAAAAAATTGTATAATATATGGCCAGCTTAAATGTAACTTTTTTTTCTTGCTACCGTCCAATAACCTGAAGGCAGCAGCATAACCCTATGATTATGAAGGCAGTCTGTGTTCCGTGATGTATGCTAAAGAAATCTATTTTACATATTATAGATTCATTTTACAAGTTTTTAATGGTTTTTGTCCTCATTTTACTTTAATAAAATTTAGAAATTTGACCACCCTTCCTGGTGCAATCCTCTTTTTGCAATGGAAAATCTACAGAAGTTACTCCATATATAAAAACATAGCAACTTAAATTTCTTTTATTTTCTACCATCACGTTATCACTTTTTATTTATTTATTTTTTTTTAAGCATATGGTTAGTATATACAGCATTAGATATGAGAATAACTGTGCAGCAAACACTTGGCAGACTGACCTGTATGTAAGTTTTCAGCACTTCCACTGAGACTTCCTCCTATATTAAAATTAGCAAATAAAAATGTAACTAAGCAATATTACAGTTCTAATAAAAATGTAAATTATTCTCATGGAGAATGATTTCTCATTGCATTTGATGAAGTTTGTGTTTAAAGCTGAATTCCTGGCTCAAAAACTCTCACTTCAATTCCTCGATAGTCACAAAGGATATAAATCCACTGTGCACCAAATGTCTTTGTGAAAGTAGCAGTGACATCACTACTGTACATAAGCCTGAGCAGAGTTGTGGGAGGGGCCCAGTAAGACCCACCCACTACAGGCTGCCTGCAGAAAACTTTAAGAGGGGTGGAAATAAGACCAGTTACCCTGCAGGGAGAGAGAGTGCAGAAGTGACACTGGAATATTGCACAGCTCCAGAAGAAATGCATAGAACACACCAATATTCAGGGAAGAATACACATCCTGTATTTAGACAATATTTTCTTATCCTGGAGTTCGGCTTTAAGTAAATGGGAAACAGTCTGAACTGCCATTTTCTCCCCCAGACAAGTCAATGTAAATGCAGAAAAAGCAACTCAGAAGCAGCTCAAAAGCAACTAAAATCTAAAAAAAAACTTTCAAAGCCCAGGTTCACACTGAGCTGCGGGAATTAAGCCGTGCGAGTTCAGCTGAACTCGCACGATTTCACTCCCGCATGTCAGTCCCGATTTCGGCTGCAATTTCACAGACATCTGTGTGGGTTTCTTCACAGATGTCAATGGAAATCGCACCCAGAAATCGCAAAAAGTAGTACAGAAACTACTTTTTGAAATCGGTGCAGCGCCGCAAATGCAGCATCGCACCGATTAGGACAGTGCCATTGACAGCAATTGCCGTTGATTTGACATGTCAGATTGCACCAATGTGAACCAGGGCTTAAGCTACACTGCTTTTCTTCACAAGGACACGTACTTGATACAGCCACAAAGTACATAAGGAATGCTCAAACAGGCAGCTGCAACGTGTCAGAGGTTTCAGAATAGGAGCACTAAAGCAGCATGAAAAAAGTGACAAGACTGGACAAGAACAAATGCATGTTAACAGCAAAAAGAAGTGTTACTCCACTTATCAAAGCCAAACATATCCTGATCTTAGTAATATATGTGTTATTCAAAGCTGCTTAACCACTTCCCTACCAGCCGCGCAATTGTACTGAAGCAGGTTGGCTCCCCTGGGCAAAAGGACGTTGTCTTACGTCGCATCATCTTTTGACCACTAGGGGGTGCCTGTGGCCAGGTGCCGATGCGAGTGCCTGGCGGGCGCGATGACCGCTGGGTACCTGCGATCGGTTCTCTCAGGGGAGAGGAGACAGATGTGTGTTCATACTAAGTATAAATACCGATCTCTATCTCCTAAAAATCGCTGATCGCCATTACTAGTAAAAAAAAAAAATATATAAAAATGCCATAAATCTATCCCCTATTTTGTAGAAGCTTTAACTTTTGTGCAAACCAATCAATATTACGCTTATTGCGATTTTTTTTACCAAAAACATGTTGAAGAATATATAATTGGCCTAAACTGAGGAAAAAAATTTTATTTATATTTTTAAAAATTGGGATAATTATTATAGCAAAAAGTAAAAAAAGATAATGTTTTTTCAAAATTGTTGCTCTTCTGTTTATAGCGCAAAAAAATAAAAACTGCAGAGGTGATCAACCACCACCAAAAGAGAGCTCTATGTGGGGGGAAAAAAAAAAAAAAAAAAAAAAAAAAAAAGGACGCCAATTTTGTTTGGGTACAGCGTCGCACTACTGCGCAATTGTCAGTTAAAGCGACACAGTGCCGCATCGCAAAAAATGGCCTGGTCATTGAGCAGTCAAATCTTCCGGGGCTGAAGTGGTTAAAGAGCAACTTCACTATTCCTGAGAAAAAAAAAAACACACCATTCCCCTCTGGGCGATCATACATTGCAGGAATTTTAAACAAACTTTGTTGTGGATTCTGACCTTTTGTTGTTTTTTTTTTTTTTTTTTTGTGCAAAGTGAATCTGAATGGGAGTGGTTTTATAATTATCAATAACCTTTTGCACTTGCAGGCCCTAAAGAGGAAGGGGTCTGCTTCCCTTTAGAGGTGATTTCCCTGAGAGCATCTCACCAAAAATTACATTTTTGTTGCAGGGGGTGTCCAAAGTCGGAATTGTATCCTAGTGCAGACTTCTGAGAATCAGTCAGCCAATCACACATGCAGGAAATGACACTTCTGGGGGCGTTCTATACACAATCTGTGTACAGAATGCCTCCAGGTTGCCATTATTCGTTGACTTTTATAGAAAATTTACAGCACTGCAGATGGAAAGGTCATTTTTAATACCGAAGAATGGAAGAACACGATCAAGTGTAGCAAGACATCAGCTTTATTAAGACAATCAGTGTAAAACGCAAAAGCAGTCAGTCAACATGTTTCCATCAGAATGGCCTTACTTATGACTGATGTTTTGCTGCACTTGACCGTGATGGCGGTGATCTATCTTTTTCAGTTTTTCAGAGGACCACAATCCGTGCCTGACAACTGGCCATTCAGCCGTGGATGTGTAAAGGAGGGAGGTTTGTTTCTAGTAATATTTAATAACATTCAACTGCGATATGTGTCCCAATTGTATACGCTATAATTTTTTTTGCCTTTTTTCCCTCCATGAAAGTGGAGTTACTCTTTAAAGATTGGGCTGTACAGAACTCAGTGAAAGGAAATAATTAAGGCATCTGAAGGTGGGAAGCACATATTATAAACACACATTTCCCAGTCTTACTCTTTGAGAGAAATTTTACCTTTGTTTGCAGACCCAGTGTTCGAAAAAATAATATTAGATGTGTCATGAAGCGTAGCAGATGACCTAGAAGCAGCGTTTTTCCTTTTGATAGCCATTCACTGAACTCATCCATTAAACCTAAAATTTATTAAAAGCACATTGAAATATGAGTAGTCCACAACAAAAAACATTCCTTGCCTAATAAAAAAAAAAAAAAAAAAAAAAAAAACGTTTTTCTTTTTTCACTTTAACAGAATAAAGTATCATATAGATCAGCCATACCAAGATGATAAATCAACCCTACTGGTGACCAAACCCACCACATCTGCTAGAGGCAGCTCAGTTGGAAATCAGTACACAGAGAACTGGTCACAGACCTAACCAGAGGGGTATGTGCTGTGTACTTCAAAACAAAAAACGCAGAGAAAAGGATTTTATGTTAAAAAAAAATAAAAAAAAAAATCCAATTTTCTCTTCCACTCATTGAAGGACACAGCAGAGAGCTATAAGATCTTGACCATTCAAAAACCCTAAAGCAACGTCAGCCAAGTAGGAAATCAAGATTTCCCAAGTTGGGAAATCAAGATAGGAACAATTACACTGCCATCTGTTAAGACTTGTGCCCAGTTTGCTGTTGGCTGAAAGTGTGGTAGACTACCACCTGTAAGACCAATCGTACATTGTCCTCTGAGAAATTCCAATTAAGGACACAAAACGTCAGATGGGAGTGTCATTGAGCTTGGTGGAGCTGGGGGAGAGCTAAGGCAGACAGTAAAAATGGCATTGGATAAGCTGTCAGACCGGGACACAGGCAATTTTAAGAGTTGTGCTTTTGATGGCATATATGTGAGCGTTTTTATTTTACATTGGGTGTCAATAAACGCACAGAATGAGAGCAATATGGCCTACTGTATTCTCTTTACATTAGTGGTGATGTGGCAATACTTCCTGGGAAGTTAAAAACTGTTTCAGGAAAGACAGGAGTGAAGTAGTTGTCAAAGGCAATTTATGCTTGATTGACCGCCTATGACAAAGGTCCTTCTTACCAGGCGAGGGCATTACCAAGAGCACATGATGTGGAATTTCTAAATAAGGGCACCATGAAGGAAGAGTGTTTTTACACTTTTTTTTTTTTTTTGCACTTTTTGGACTTTATACCTCACAAAATATTGTGATTTTTATGGCCTCACATTTTGTAATCATTTTATTCTATCTTTTCATGTGGCAACACTGAATAAATGACACACGGCTACAATGTAAAGTAGTGAGTGTACAGCTTGTATAACAGTATAAATCTGCTGTCCCCTCAAAATAACACACAGCCATTAATGTCTAAACCACTGGCAACAAAAGTGAGTACACCCCTAAGTGAAAATGTCCAAATTGAGCCCAATTAGCCTTTTTCCCTCCCCAGTGTCATGTGAATCAGCGTTACAAGGTCTCAGTTGTGAATAAGGAGCAGGTGTGTTAAATTTGGCGTTATCGCTCTCACTCCCTCATACTGGTCACTGGAAGTTCAACAGAACTCTGAGGTTCTGAAAAAAAAGAATTGTTGCTCTACATAAAAAGATGGCCTAGGCTATAAGAAGCTTGCCAAGACCCTGAAACTGAGCTTCAGCACGGTGACCAAGACCACACAGCAGTTTAACAGAACAGGTTCCACGCAGAACAGGCCTCGTCATGGTCGACCAAAAAAGTTGAGTGCACGTGCTCAGTGTCATATCCAGAGGTTGTCTTTGGGAAATAGACTTATGAGTACTTCCAGCATTGCTGCAGAGGTTGAAGGCGTGGGGTGGGGTCGGCCTGTCAGTGCTCAAACCATACACTGCATCAAATTGGTCTGCATTACTGTCGTCCCAGAAGGAAGCCTCTTCTAAAGATGATGCACAAGAAAGCCTGCAAAGAGTTTCCTGAAAACAAGCAGACTAAGGACATGGATTACTGGCAACCATGTCCTGTGGTCTGATGAGACCAAGATAAACTTATTTGGTTGAGATGGTGTCAAGCGTGTGTGGTGGAAACCAGGTGAAGAGTACAAAGACAAGTGTGTGTCGTCTACAGTCAAGCATGGTGGTGGGAGTGTCATGGTCTGGGGCTGCATGAGTGCTGCCGGCACTGGGGAGCTACAGTTCATTGAGGGAACCATGAATGCCAACATGTACTGTGACATACTGAAGCAGAGCATGAGCCCCCTCCCTTCAGAGACTGGGCCGCAGGGCAGAATTCCAACATAACGACCTCAAACATACCTCCAAGACGACCCACTGCCTTGCTAAAGAAGCTGAGGGTAAAGGTGATGGACTGGCCAAGCATGTCTCCAGACCTAAACCCTATAGAGCATCTGTGGGGCATCCTCAAAACAGAAGGTGCGAAGGTCTCCAACATTGACCAGCACTGCGATGTCATCATGGAAAGTGGACGATGACTCCAGTGGCAACCTGTGAAGCTCTCTTGAACTCCATGCCCAAGAGGGTTAAGGCAGTGCTGGAAAACAATGGTGGCCACACAAACTATTGACACATTGGGCCCAATTTGGACATTTTCACTTAAGGGTGTACTCACTTTTGTTGCCAGCGGTTTAGACATTAAATGGCTGTGTGTTGAGTTAGTTTGAGGGGACAGCAAATTTACACTGTTATACAAGCTGTACACTCACTACTTTACATTGTAGAAATGTGTAATTTCTTCAGTGTTGTCACATGAAAAGGTATAACAAAATATTTACAAAAATGTGGAGGGGTGCACTCACTTTTGTGAGAAACTGTGTATAAATTTATATTATACACACACACAATATAAATATATATATATATATATATATATATATATATATATATACATATATACACACACACACACACACACACACATATACATACATACACACATTTATCTGTCTGATAAGGAGCTTGGCTACCAGCAAGAGCCACCACTAGGATGTACTTTTGTTTTTATGCCTAGTCCCCTTCAACAGCTGCTGGCACTATAACCCAATGGGCAAAATCTTAGAAAGTTTAGCTTTTTCCTTCAATGAATGTAATAGAAAATACGTTTTGGCTGGGGTTCTACTTACTATACTCTTATTTGTATCAAGCTGGTATCTTCTTCTACATGTATATCTAACAAAAAATGAAAAAGGACTAAATACGGACTTAAAGTGCACCCTACCCTATGTTATCTTTCCCATTTCCTTTTTGCTGTGAAACACCATCCAACTCCTCTTGGTCTCCTGGCCATCCTCCTACCATTCCTCCATCATTAGCTGAGATACTGTCCCTCTGTCTACTTCCTTTTGTCCTAGCTTTAACAGAACAAACCATAAAATAATGTTGATATATAGAATTATCATTATAGAAGGTGTGCAAAGGAAAGGATACATATAGCACAGAAAGTGCCAAACAGCCCACCTCTTTCATTGCACTGCTTTTTTTCAAAGTTTTAGCGACCGTTAAATGGTTTTATTTGATTCCTGGATAGCTCAACTACAGTATTTTAAGTGCAGCACTTGTATTGTATAGGTTTCCATGCTCAGTCCCCAGTTTGCCCATTTTATTTGCAAATTTAAAGGGGTTGTAAAGTCTATTTCTATGCATTAAGATAAAAAGCTTTCTGTGTGCAGCAGCCCCCCTCATACTTACCTGAGCCCCATCTCTGTCCACAAGAGTCTTGGCCATCCGAGACTCTCCCTCCCGATTGCGATTGATAAAGCAGCAACGCCATTGGCTAACTGACTTTGACAGTAGCGGGAGCCAATCAGGAGAGGGAGAGGACGGGGCTGGGGCTCAGTGTCTGAATGGACACATGCGACTCGGCTCAGGTACCCCCATAGCAAGCTGCTTGCTGTGGGGGCACTCGACAGGAGGGAGGGGCCAGGTACGCCGAAGAGGGACCAGAGGATTCGGGCTTCTCTGTGCAAATCCACTGCACAGAGCAGTTAAGTAGAACAGGTTTGTTATTTTTATAGAAAACAACAAGACTTTACAAATCACTTTAATTTTGTCAAACTGCAGTCAATAGAGTGTCAATAAAGAGATGGCTGTATGGCCCTTCTCTTTAAAATTACAAGATGGAGGAAAATGATTTAAAAAGAAATGACGAGGGAAGATGTGCATCAGACGAGGGTAGAAAAAGCATCCTCCCTACATTCACATCAAGATTTACACAGCATAGCTTAAAGGTTAAAGGGGTTGTAAACCTTCATGTTTTTTCACCTTAAAGCATCCTGATGTGGGGAGGAGCCGCGAGAGCCACCGGGGGACCCAAGAAGACGAGGTTCAGGGCCACTCTGTGCAAAACAAGCTGCACAGTGGAGGCAAGTATGATATGCTTGCTAACACGTTACGAAAAGGTGAACCTATCCTCTAACAGGCACTGTCTAAATGACATGAAGAGGTGGAAGAAAAGCCCTGGGCTTGATGATCAATCTATGCCAATACATTTTACAAATGTGTTTGCAGAAAAACGCTAAAGTTACTATAATACAGTAGAAAAACGAATCACTCTGGAACTTACCATCCACATCACCAAGGATTATATACTTCTGAATAATGTGGTAATGCTCTTTATTTTCTTCTAAAACTCTCTAAAAAACAAACAAAAAGCTTGATTATACAATACTCCAAACCAAAAGTTTTCCAACAAAATAGGCATTCAAAAAAGTCACCTTTTTATCAGTGGCCTGAAGCTCCTCAAAAACTATATCTAGAGTCCAGCTAGAAGGTACAACAAACATATTATAATAGTTATGTGATAGTTATGTGAACAAACAGTTGTAGATAAAAACTCATCTTACTGTGCTTCCAAGTACTCCCTAGGTAGTTCATCTTCTTCACTAGAGGAGATAAGTGAGGCTCTGATCTCCTGTTCAACCAGACTGTCAACCATCACACGGAAATATGCCCAGACTGTATCTTCCCAGGTTTCACACACAGGAAGAAGCTAGTAATAAGAAAAAAAAACATAGAAAATATTGGGCATCATAAAATGTATTCTAGTATTCACATGACACGCTTTCAACATTAAGGGCTGGTTCACACCTGAACCCGTTCCCATCAGTGCGTTTTTGTAGCCCATTCATTTGAATGTCTCCTTTTCTGAAAACGCCTGTTCGGGGGAAACGTGTCTTGTGGAACTGCTCGTGAGGTCAACTCACGATTCGGCCGGTTCTGCAGCAGTGCCGTGTATACGCTTTACGGTTTGTTTTTTTCCTAGTGAACATGTGAATGCAATGCTTTTTAAATTAATGTTTTAAGCTGCGCTGCACTATGAGACTTCTCTTTTGTTTCATTTGGACATTACCTGTGGATTCAAGTGTGGCCTAAGGAGACAGATATCCTCCGTTATCATACTGGAGCCGATTTCCAGGACCCTCAGTATTATTCAAAGCACTCTGATCTTTCTCTGGTAAGAAGCTGTGCATGGAGGAGCGGCACCTGAACACTGAAAGCACTTATATTCACTTGAATGTCACTTACAGTACCTTGAGTCATTGGTGGAAGTTCAATATAATTTGTGGACTTTTGGCACATATGTATTTATGCTTTGCTCTTAATATTCATGTTTATGTTCTCTGGTTTCGTTTTATTTTATGATTGTGTTTAACAGTCTTCCACCTGCAGTATAGACAAATGACGGCGGCAAGATGCCCTCTTGTTCTGGGCTGACGTCACGTGATGTCGCCCAGTCTCGGCACGCAGGGATCTCGGGCGAGCTGTGTCCCTGGGATAAGGCACGACTGATCTCGGTAAAGAGCTGCAGCCCTTTACCTATGTGGTCAGCTGTGTCCAATCACAGCTGATCACACGTAAACAAGGAGATGCCGTTGATCAGCTCTCCTCGCCTCACTGACAGTGTGAGGCAAGGAGAGCTGATCAGCGGCATCTCCTCATGGGGGAAACCTATACAGGCAATCAGTGCCCTGATTACAATGCAGCCCCAACATACCCATCAGTGAGGCCAATCTGTGCCCAGTGATGCCAATCCAAGCTACCTATCAGTGCCACCCCATAACTCCCATCAGTGCAGCCTCATCGGTGCCCATCAGGAAGGGGAGAAAAACGACTTATTTACAAAATTTTCTGACAAACTAAGAAAAACTTAAGCAAAAAATAAAAAAACCCAACAGGAATTAAATGCCACCAAAAGAAAGCTCTATTTGTGGGAAAAGAAAATGTGCATGACCGCTGAAAATTGGCCTAGGCAGGAAGGGGATTAAAGTGCCCTGTAGGCAAATGATTAAAGACGACACATGCACTTATTTTTGTTTTATTACATTCATTTGAATGGGCTTCAAATTGCATTGGGCTGCACAAAAGGTAGTGCATTCACTACATGAGACAAGCGTTGCACCAAAAATGTATGGTACTGCGGTAGCATGCATTCTGTAACTCGCATACACACTGCATTTGCTATCCACTGTTAGGGGGCTGTTAATGTATGGCCACCCGCAGTAGGTCACAAAAGCAGTATGTTGTGAATGCGGTTCAGGGAACGCACCTTTCCAGCACCATATTCTGGTGTGAACCTGCCCTTACAACAAAAGAAAAACTTAAAAAAAAAAAAAAATATATATAGTAATTAATATGCCTAAATAGGTTTTCCCTGCAAACATACTTGCTTTAGGTTTCCACTAAAGGTTGCGTAAATTGCTCTTTCATATCTGCTGAACTGCTCCTGAAAACACAGAAAAAAAATATTTTATTGTGGAAAGACACAGCTGAAGCTGCAAGGTAGTTAGCGGTTTAAGAAAGAAGATCTTATTTCTAAACATTTGTGATGGTATTGGTTATTAAACTATAGATGAACCAAATATATTTCCTGGAATTATATACACGCACACATCTGAATACTGTTGATCCCTCTGCAGTATGTAAAAGACAATTACTGGTAGAGAGTAAATGAAATGTTAGAAGACAACGATTTTGTGTGTGTGTGTGTGTGTGTGTGTGTGTGTGTGTGGTGGAACACAGTTAAACTGTATATAGCACTAGCTTACATCATCTGCCATACGCCAACAACAAGCTTTCCACACACATCGGTGTGGATTGCCTTCCACTGGCTGCAGCTCACCACCTGCGGAAGAAAGAATATGATAAAATTATAATAAAATTTATAACAATGACAAACACACAAAAAAACAACAAAGTACTAAGTGGAAGTTATGGAAAGATCAGGGTTAAAAAAAACAAAAACAAAAAAAAAAAAACAAACAAAAAAAAAAAAACCAAACAAAAAAAAAAAAAAAAAAAAAACACACTACCTCCTGTTAGATTTGGATCATGATAAAGCTTCCATCCTTCCAGTGTTGCTGCTCGCCAGGACTGACCACATCTCTTACACAAGCGCTGGGCCTAACAAGATCACAAAATGCATTATTAAATTGGCTTACTCGCACTTGAAGCGATAATAAAACTTACATTTTTAGTTGTAGTACAAGGATAAGTTAACTATGTGGAACATGTTACATCTGTATTTAGGGTGGAACATATAACATGTTCCAGCAGCTGCTGCCTCTCCCTAGTGACAGAAGGCAGGCATCTTGTCCGGGCACCCGCTGTCACTGTTTGAAAAGAACGTGTCCGCGTGGGTCTCCACCTGCCCAGTAACGTCATTAAATCACAGTCCTCTGTGAATGGGAAACTACTACAGACAGCCTTTGCGGTTTTTGACTTGTAGTTTCAATGAACCACCATGGCGCTGTTGAACGCACTTGTAGTTCATTAATTCTTCCTGTCGGTGTGTATTCATCTGCCTGTACGAGGCACGAGATACACTGGAAAGTTTGTAGGAGTCCTGCATGGCACCCACGATCTGCCGATTGCGGGTGCAATGCTTTCTAGGCTCCAAGTAAATAAATTAAAGTAAGTGCACATTTTTTACCTGCAAAAAGATGTTTTTTTTTTTTTTTAAAGCTATCCTTTAAATAAAATAGTAAACATGTTATACTTACATGCTCTATGCAATAGTATTGCACAGATCATCCCTGGTCCTCTTCTTCTCAGGTCCCCTGTCAGCACTCCCAGCTTCTCGTCTTCGGCAAGTGCCCCATAGAAAACTTTCTATGGGGGCACTCATGCAGGCTCGCCCTCAAGCCGCCCTGTCTGCATCTATTGATACAAACACGGCGTCTCGGGTCGGCCCCCCACCACAGATTTTGATAGACAGCAGCAGGAGCCAATGGCTTCAGCTGCTATCAATCTACCCAGTCAGACGGGAGAAGGCAGAGAGAGCTGTTGCTCTCGTGCACATTGCTGGATCAAGATAGGGCTCAAGTAATTCAAAAGGGGAGGGGGGGATCCTCTATCACAGAGGGTTTTTTACCTTAATGTATAGAATGCATTAAAGTAAAAACCTTCAGGCTGGGTTCACACTATTGCGAAAACCCCGCATCCAATTCGCATATCAGGAGACTGTGACTGGTTCTCAATGAAGTTGGTTCACACAGCTCCAGGGCAGCTGCGGAGCAAATTGCACAGGGGTCCTGTGCGTCTTCTGGTCTGTTTCAGGACCGAATTCAGCCAAAAATTTGGACCGACAATCAAACCTGAAACAGTGAACAAGGACGCACTGGTCCCCTGCTTTGAGCTGCTCCACACAGCAGTGCGAATCCAGCCTTAACCTTTGCTACCACTTCAAGAAGATCACTTATTAAGAAACATATCTCCAGAATGGAAAGCCTTGTAAACAATCAAGGTGATATAACACTTCTTTTTATTTCTATTGACACAATATCCTGGTGTGCAGGATTCTGTCATTGTGACATGATTTGTTTAAATTCAAATACCACAACTTTTTTTTTTTATTGTGTGCAATACATTCACCACAAACATCTCATTGACATTTAATGAAGCACACTGCTGTATTTATATAGATCTGCAATTAAGAACACCATAATGGAGAATACATGAACATTTTCAAATACTAAGCAAATATCACAAATTAGCCGTTTCAAGCCAAAACACATTCGAATAATAATAGTTCTATAGCTAAAGTAGCCCAAAATCAGCACATTATACCTCATCAGTCATGCCAGCTCTGATCAAAGTAAAGAGATATTTTAGAAGTCTGATGTCATCTTCACGATCCAGATCATCCAGAGGAAGTTTCTGTCTAATGGGGGCATCAGGATCCTAAAGGAAGTTAAACAGAATGACATTGTTTTTGCTATCATAGTTTACATATCTATTTGTCCAACAGTGGGGGTAATTTACACTACACGGAGTTTCATTTAACAAATTATCTCTAGAACAGCCCGTGTTGCTTCTGTGCTACAAAATACCTATTGGTGAATGGTAGGTTGGGTGACTGCAGGAAGCAATATGGAAAGTTTTCATTTCAGTCTCTGATAAATGAAACAAACTGCTTGGAGATGTCATTCATAAAATGAAAGTTGCATGGCTTAGATTGAAGGGACACCACTGCAGGACACAAGTAGAGGTCTTATGCCGCGTACACACAAGCGGACTTTACGGCAGACTTTGCCCGGCGGACGGGATTTCGTCGGACAATTAGATCGTGTGTGGGCTCCAGCAGACTTTGTTTTCTCAAAAGTTGGACGGACTTATGCCGCGTACACACGGTCGGACTTTCTATCCTACTTGGTCCGGCACACTTTCCGACGGACTTTGTCCGCCAGGTGCGCCGGACTTTAAAACGGACGGACTTGCCCACACACGACCGGACTTTCCGGCGGGCTAAGTCCGCCCGTCTTTCCGACGGACTTTCGCCGGAGTTCCGGCGGACTTTCAGAATGAACGGACTTGCCCACACACGGACAAGTCCGTTCATTTTGAACGTGACTCAGGTGCGACGGGACTAGCAAAGGATGTCAATCTTGCCGCTTTTATCGGCGAGATTGACACCTTGCGAGCCCCGTCGCGGGTCATACCAGGCCCTTAGGTCTGGTATGGATTATAAAGGGAACCCCGCTACGCCGAAAAAACGGCGTGGGGTCCCCCCTAAAATCCATACCAGACCCCCGATCCGAGCATGCAGCCTGGCCGGTCAGGAAAGGGGGTGGGGACGAGCGAGCGCCCCCCCCCCCTCCTGAACCGTACCAGGCCGCATGCCCTCAACATGGGGGGTGGGTGCTTTGGGGGAGGGGGGCGCCCTGCGGGGCCCCCCCACCCCAAAGCACCTTGTCCCCATGTTGATGAGGACAAGGGCCTCTTCCCGACAACCCTGGCCATTGGTTGTCGGGGTCTGCGGGCGGGGGGCTTATCGGAATCCGGGAGCCCCTTTTAATAAGGGGGCCCCCAGATCCCGGCCCCCCACCCTATGTGAATGAGTATGGGGTACATGGTACCCCTACCCATTCACCTAGTGAAAAAGTGTAAGTAATAAAACACACTACACAGGTTTTTAAAATATTTTATTAAACAGCTCCGGGGGGGGGGATCTTCCTCCGGCTTCGGGGGTCTTCTTCCGGCTTCGGGGGTCCCTCCGCTTCATCTTCTCCCGGCGTCCGGTTGGTTCTTCTCCGCTCTCTTCTCCCGGTGTTCCTGTTCTTCGGCCGGCTCCTCTGCTGTCTTCAAGTAGCTCTCTTGCCAGCAGAGGTCCGGACTTCTGGGCTTCTTGTCTTCTCTTCCCCAGATGTTGACACGACGCTCTCTCCTGCTGGACTGCTCTCCGAGGGCTGCGTTGTGACTTATATAGGCGGAGACCCCGCCCCCTTTTGATGTCACAGTCCCTGGGCATGCTGGGACTGTGACGTTTTAGGGGGCGTGGTCACTGGGTGATGTTGACCACGCCCCCTAAAACGTCACAGTCCCAGCATGCCCAGGGACTGTGACATCAAGAGGGGGCGGGGTCTCCGCCTCTATAAGTCACAACGCAGCCCTCGGAGAGCAGTCCAGCCGGAGAGAGCGTCGTGTCAACATCTGGGGAAGAGAAGACAAGAAGCCCAGAAGTCCGGACCTCTGCTGGCAAGAGAGCTACCTGAAGACAGCAGAGGAGCCGGCCGAAGAACAGGAACACCGGGAGAAGAGAGCGGAGAAGAACCAACCGGACGCCGGGAGAAGATGAAGCGGAGGGACCCCCGAAGCCGGAAGAAGACCCCCGAAGCCGGAGGAAGATCCCCCCCCCGGAGCTGTTTAATAAAATATTTTAAAAACCTGTGTAGTGTGTTTTATTACTTAAACTTTTTCCCTAGGTGAATGGGTAGGGGTACCATGTACCCCATACTCATTCACATAGGGTGGGGGGCCGGGATCTGGGGGCCCCCTTATTAAAAGGGGCTCCCGGATTCCGATAAGCCCCCCGCCCGCAGACCCCGACAACCAATGGCCAGGGTTGTCGGGAAGAGGCCCTTGTCCTCATCAACATGGGGACAAGGTGCTTTGGGGTGGGGGGGCCCCGCAGGGCGCCCCCCTCCCCCAAAGCACCCACCCCCCATGTTGAGGGCATGCGGCCTGGTACGGTTCAGGAGGGGGGGGGGGCGCTCGCTCGTCCCCACCCCCTTTCCTGACCGGCCAGGCTGCGTGCTCGGATCGGGGGTCTGGTATGGATTTTAGGGGGGACCCCACGCCGTTTTTTCGGCGTAGCGGGGTTCCCTTTATAATCCATACCAGACCTAAGGGCCTGGCATGCACCGCGCTCACCGCAATAGGAAGATTTGTTTTTCCTATTGCAGAGAGCGCGAGATGCAATACCCTGCCCTCGCGTCGTATCTGGTCCGTCGGACCAGCCTACACACGAGCGGGCTTTCCGTCGGACCAGCACACACACGAGCGGACTTTCCGCCCGAAACTGAGTCCTACGGAAAGATTTAAAACTTGTTTCAAATCTAGGTCCGGCGGGCTTTTGGGAAGAAGTCCGCCGGAAAAGTCCGCCGCCGCCCACACACGGGCGGATTGTCCGGCACACTCTGGTCCGCCGGACCAAGTATGCCGGAAAGTCCGACCGTGTGTACGCGGCATTAGATTTGAAACATGTTTTAAATCAATCCGTCAAAATCGAGTCCGGTCGAAAAGTCCGCTCGTCTGTATGCTAGTTCGACAGACAAAAAGCCACGCTAGGGCAGCTATTGGCTACTGGCTATGAACTTCCTTGTTTTAGTCCGGTCGTACGTCATCACGTATGAATTCGACGGACTTTGGTGGATTGTGTGTAGGCAAGTCTGTTCATTCAGAAAGTCCGTCGTAAAGTACGTTGAAAAGTCTGCCGTAAAGTCCGCTCGTGTGTACGCGGCATTAGAGCCATTTTAGATAGGTATGGTGAAAACGCTATCTAAAAACACTGAAAGGATAAACTCTAATTTACAATAAAACTTTTGAACTTTGGCAAAAACATGGCGTCATTAATGAGTTTGAGCAGGGATATTTGCTGACATTTACCAAACAAAAAATGTCCCACATAACGTCAGACACCATAAAACTTCTTTTAGTGATCAGTCTACCATCATTTAAATTGAATTATATATTGTACAATGAGGTTTTTAATCCATGCACATGTACTCAAGTACATGTGTTACAATGGTTCTAAACATGTACAATGGTTCTATGCACATGTACTCAAGTGTTACAATGGTTCTAAACATCAACTCCACAACTTTACAATTTATACTTACCAGTTCAGAGACCAGTGGACGACCACTGCCTAGTACTGAAATACTTCTTTTTTTCAATGAGGACAGCGTATTCTCCCTTAAATTAAAACAAAACAGAGAAAGGTCATGATAATTCTGGCCTCAGTTAAGTTATTTTCTTGTATAGAATAAGTCACCAGTGGGCAATTGTGCCAAAATGCCAATATGAATCTCCACTCAAACGGTCAAAAACACAAGATAAACCAAATGTTGGGTAGCAACAAAAAGATGCATGGCGATTCCTGCATAACAAAAATCCCATTCCCCGGTGCCTCCTAACTTCTGGGGTATGGAGAGAGCAGGCATACACTTTGTGCCAGAGTGACCTATTGCTAGACACTCTGGGGCAGTGGGTATTGCCCAATTCTTTGGAACTCTTATATGAATAGGAAATTCTGCATAGTGCTGGCAGGCAGATTTTTTTTCTTCCCCACCACTTAACTTCATTTAAAATTTTTTTCTCAATATGGGTTCACATTACATGTACTACTTTGATTTAGCAATAGTTATCCTGTAAATACAAGCCAATATCTCATATCAATAGAAAAATATGAAAAATATCCCTGTCCTCATACAACACAGAGTTGTCCTGTGCATGACAACCATAAAAACTTAGCAACAGTATACAGCTGCCAAAAGAAATTCAATGTCATGAATGGAATAGGACTTTTGACTTGCCAGTAAAATCTGTTTCCTGGAGTACAGTACAGGACACAAGCTTCTTTAAAGCGGAGCAAACGGGACACAGGAAAAGTGTTAAAACGTGAAAGATTTAATACAAAACAAAAAAGTCACACTCACATTAAAATTTGTAGTCTTCAACATAAAAAACTATCCAGAGCCAAAAAAAAAAAAAAAAAAAAAGTACCAAAATTGCACTGGCACCATCCACTAGAAAGTCAGCACTGGTAGGTGAAAAGTATTTTTGTGTGAAGGAAGTTTTTTTTTTTTTAGAATCTGGGTCTTTCGATGTTTTTATGTTAAAGACAAAAACATTTAATGTGATAGTTTGACTTTGTATTTACTCTTCTAAGTTTTAATACTTTTCCTGTACCTGGTGTGCTCTTCATTTGTTTCAGCTAGATCTCTTCTAACAAGATCAAACTAATGAGCTGCAGATTTTGTAGTCCATGTTTTCAGAAAAATTTGACCTAAAAAGACTAAATACGTTCAGGAAAGTTATATAATGTGCGCTACTTTTTCTATGTTTTTATTCTTTAAAAGTTGAACCGTCCACCATACTCGCCTCTCCAATAGTTTGAAAGTGCATGAGTCCGATGTTGGTGCCAGTCATCGCCCCACACACGGACCATGCCGGCAAGGTAAAATGGAGCTGTGCATGCAGATTCAATTACAAGCCACAGAAGACTGCGAGCAGCTAGGCAGCTTTATTCTATTGCAGAGGAGACATTGCATGCTTGCAAGTTTTTAAATGCTGCCTTTAGTTCTACTTTAAAACAATGCAGCTGGGTTAAATGGAGCTACCTTCAGGGTTACTGAAAGGCTGCAGGGATAACCCCTATATAACTCCTCCCAGCAAGATAATGAGAACAAATGGGACAGTCCTGTTTGCCTGTACTGTACTCCAGGAAAATGATTTTACTGGTAAGTCAAATATCCGATTTTCCGGATTGTACAAAAACAGGAAACAGACCCCTTTAACCACTTGCTGTTTGATCATTGTACATAAAACAGTCAGATGGCTCCTTCGGCATCTGCATACCAGCATAAGATGGGTAATAGCACAGCTCCAGGGAGAGCTGCACAGTGGAGCTATATAGATGAGCAACATTCCCTTAGACCCCTTTCCACACTGAGGCAGTTTTCAGGCGTTTTAGCGCTAAAAATTATGCCTGTAAAGCACGTAAAAACTGCCTCTCATGCCTCCCCAGTGTTAAAGCACGCGGTGCGCTTGCGGGATGGGAAAAGTCCCGCAAGCAGCATCTTTGGGGCGGTGAAGGAGCACTGTGTACAGCGCTCCTACCCATTGGATTGAATGGGTAGCTCTTACGAAGCACCTGTAAAGTGCTTTGGAAGAACTGCAACACAGGCGGTTTTAACCCTTCCTTCGGCCACTAGTGGGGGTTGAAAGCACCCCACTAACAGCCGAAAAGCGCAGCTGAAAACAGTAAAGCGCCGTAAAATTAGCGGCGCTTTACCGCTAATGGACCCGCCGCCCCAGTGTAAAAGCAGCCTTAAGTTACTCTCAGAAAAAAAGATATAATCATCACACAAGCCGACAGAGGTGGCAGCATTGCTGTGCAAAATAAATATCGGATGTCAAGGAAGCACAGCGCTTCCTTTCGGATGCCAATACATATACTAATATGAGTAATGATCCCTTGGAAGGTTTTAGAGTATAAACTGAAGCTCATGTAAAGCCCTGGCTGAAAAAAAAAAAAAAAAAAATTGTTGATAAAAAGGAGTTTTTGTTTAGAGAGTTTTGTCAGGTGTCTTTTTTCATCACCTATGGAAAATCCACAAGGATGTGGTTAAACCTCCTGGTAGGTAGATAATCATTGCCGTGGACAGTATAACTAGTGGGTTGTCCATGTACATAGATCATTTTTTGCAACCTCTTATATTTGTGACACCATACACCCCTTTTAGAATTTGAAATACTATAATTGAGATGGGAGCCCTCCCATACTTGGCTCACCCTTGACGTGTGTTTACTATTGCCTCAAAGTTGGCCTTTGTGCTATTAGTTTTTTCCCCACCACCTCCTATTTACATTTAAGACAGGCCCATTTTATTATAGAGTGCACCAAGTTCAGTCTGTAACACATATTTTGTGTTCGATGGTGTGTACTACATCCAGAATCATTGCCCGTGATGGGCACAAATTTTGTGCCTAGGTATACAAATTTAAGCATGTGTATTTAGAGAAAAAGACCACATCTGGAACAACAATCTCGACTTTTTGGTTGTTACATTAAGGATACAATCATATTCTGGGATCGGGAGCCCATGACAGTGATACCATTTGTTGAGCACTGTAACAACAATGCCTTGGGTCTCATGTTCACTTATGTTTGTGATCCTACAGTATTTTTGGACTTGGAACGGAGTCTTGAGGAACATGCTAAAAGATCCCGGAACCATTTTACGCCTACTGCGGGCAACTCTTATTTACACTCGGATAGTTGCGACCATCCCAAGTGGGATGTCATACTCAAAAGCTGGCTATGTTGGTTAAGAGACTTTTTTGGCAGAGGATTACATTGAACAAGGTAAAACATTAGTGAAGAAATTTGTGGATAAGGGCTACCCTAGGGAGTTGGTGGAGGAATCAGGTTAGAGTGAAAAATGCTGAGAGGGACTCACATAAGAATGCAAAATCCATTACACAATTCCACAGCAATCATAAATATGTGAAGAGGATTGTGAATAAGCATTGGCCTATTCTATTGCAGCATCCTAAATTGGTCCTACTTAAAAAAAAAAAAAAAAAAAAAAAAACCTTAGTTAGACTTACAGGTGACGGTATTTCTACGAGCCTTTCAGGACAGCACCTTGGAGAGAGCACAGCTCCACCTCTTGACAGGAAACACTGCGTGACAACGCCCCTTTAAAAAGCAGTAGCTTCCACCATGCCGTCAGTTGTTACCGAGAAATCCTCCGACATGCTGGAAAATATAATCAGACAATTACCAAGCCCTATAATTATACTTTACATATGATAACCAAGGGAGGGAAGTAGGCTGCTGTCCTGAAAGGCTCGTAGAAATACCGTCACCGGTAAGTCTAACTAAGGTTTTCTCCCTTCGCCTTTCAGGACAGCAGCTTGGAGAGGATAACCGAGAAACTTACTTCAGGGTGGGACTACTGCCTGTAAAACCTTCCAACCAAAAGGATTGGTCCGAGGCTGATAGTAGATCCAAGCGGTGTGCCTTATGAAGGTCGACTGGACCATGTGGTAGCCTTGCAGATTTGCTCAGCAGATGCTCCAGCCCTTTCTGCCCATGATGCCGCTACTGCTTGAGTAGAATGAGGTAATACCGCTTCCGGAGGTTCCAGACCCAAAGATTTGTATGCCTCTTTAATGGCTTGCTTTAACCATCTTCCGAAGGTGCTCTTGGAAGCTTTACCTCCTTTGTGAGTAGCTTCCATTAAAACAAAGAGTGAAGATGACTTTCTGATTTCCTTTGTTCTTTCCAGATATTTAAGCAGACACCTCCTGACATCAAGAGTATGGAAAGCCTCTTCTCCTGCCCCCGAAGGTAAAGGACAAAAAGTAGGGAGAATGATTTCCTGTGTACGAAGAAAAACTGAAGCCACCTTTGGTAGAAATGCTGGATCCGTCCTTAAGACTATGCTATCCTGTAGACATCTCATAAAGGGCTCTTTAATTGAAAGGGCTTGTAACTCACTAATTCTATGTGTGGAAGTTACTGCTACCAGTAAAATAGTCTTTAACGTCAAAAAACTTAATGATGCTTCTTCTATGGGTTCAAACGGTGCCTTAGTCAGTCCCTGAAGAACTAAATATAAATCCCATTTGGGGAAAACTAACAGGTCTAGGCTTTACTTTTGCCATTGCCCTAAAAAAATCTGATTAAAAGGTTCCCTTGACAGGGTTCTTTCCAAAACAACTGATAAAGCAGCTACCTGCGTCATGAGCATATTTGCTGCTAACTCCTTCTCCAATCCCTCTTGAAGAAATTCCAAAACTGAAATTGTACTACAAAAATCAAAGTTTTTTCTGGAACACCAAGAATTATAGATTTTCCAGACTTTAAAGTAAATGTCTCTTGTCGCTTTTTTTCTACTTGCAAGAAGGGTAGAAATAAGCTTCTCTGATAAACCCTTCTGTCTTAAGTTCTTCAGAAACCAAGCTGTTAGATTGAGATAAGCTGGATCTGAATGGAGAATCTGGCCCTGACTCAACAGATCTGCCCTGATTGGTAATCTCCAAGGAGGTTTCACTGAGAGGTTCATCAAGGTTGAAAACCAGGGTCTTTTTGGCCAATAAGGGGCTATTAATATTAGCTCCATGGACTCCAATCTGAATTTGGCTAACACCCTTGGTATCAGTTGAAACGGGGGAAAAGCGTAGGACAGATGGAAGTCCCACTTGTGGGCTAACGCATCTACTCCGAGAGCTTGATCCTGTCTCTGAAGAGAGAAGAAGACTGGTATTTTTGCATTTTCCTGTTTTGCAAAGAGGTCCACCTGTGGGTAACCCCAACTCCTGGAGATTGTTTCGAATAATTCCCGATTGGGGGACCACTCTGCTTCCCTTATTTCTTTCCTGCTGAGGAGATCTGCCAAGGTGTTCTCCATCCCCTGCAGATGGACTGCTGATAGAGAGGCCACATTGTTCTCTGCCCATCTTAGGATCTGATGAGCTAGACCCATTAGAGTTCTGCTTTTTGTGCCCCCTTGCTTTTTTAAATAATATACTGCCGTCATATTGTCTGACAATATTTGGACATGTTGTTTCACTAGAAATTCCTGGAAGGAGAGGAGGCTTAGGTGAACAGCTTTTAATACTCTCCAATTTGAAGATCTCCTCGCCTCTGGTTTGGTCCAAACTCCCTGAACTGTTTTTTCTTCCAGATGAGCTCCCCATCCCCATGCGCTGGCATCTGTAGTCAGCCTTCTGGTCACCGGAAAGGCCCAAGGAAGCCCTTTTGAGATGAGCGGTGGTGCTCTTGCCCCTATGTTGAATTTCTTCTCCAGAGGTTCCTGGTACGACAAATTCATCAGAATATCTGATTGCAGAGGACGGGCATGCAACCTGGCCCACTGTACCAAAGGAATTGCCGCTGTCAACAGTCCCAGAGCGGACATGGCTTTTCTTAGAGAGTTCTCTGCATTGGATTGAAGTGCTTTCAGGGCCAACTGCATCTTCACTATTTTCTCCTGGGGCAGAAAAATTCTCTGTTCTATCGAGTCTATTTTGTACCCCAGAAACCTTACCCTTTGAGGTGGTATTAGGTTTGACTTTTGAAGATTGAGAAGCCATCCCAAACTTTTTAGATGTGTTTGAACTGTCTGTAGGTTGACCTCTACTTGACCCTTTGAGTCGGCAAACAGTAGCAGGTCGTCTAAATAGGGCACTATTGAAATCCCCTTCAGTCTCAGGGGCTCCAAAGATTCCGCCATCACTTTTGTGAATACCCTGGGGGAGAAGGAAAGTCCGAAGGGCAGAGCCCGAAACTGCAGGTACCAAATCTCCCCTCCCCCCAGATTGACTGCGAGACGCAGGAATCTTAGTGATGGGGGCGCTATTTGGTATATGGTATATATATATATATATATATATATATATCTTCTTATCTGCTGTCCTGTCAAGGACAGTCTCCAGTTCTGGCCCGAACATCAGGTCTCCTGAAAAGGGAATTCCGCAGTTTTACTTTAGAAGCTGAATCCCCTGACCGGGTCTTTAGCCAGAGTGCTCTTCTTGATGAGTTAACAAGCGCAGAGGACCTGGCTGACATCCTGAAAGATTCTGCAGAGGCATCTGCCATATATTTTACTGCCTTAAGCAGGGTAGGGAAGGACTCCAATAAGTCTTTTCTGGAGGTACCTGCAACCACATGATTAAGTTGATCTAACCAACACTCCAAATTCCTAGCTACAACTGTAGCTGCCATTGCTGGCATAAGATTAGCTAGAGATGAGTCCCAGGCTTTCTTCAGTAGCCCATCTGCCCTCTTATCCATAGTATCTTTGAGAATACCCATGTCCTCAAAAGCTAAATCAGTTTTCCTAGATACTTGAAAAAAGGCAGCATCTATCTTTGTTTTTTTATTCCACAACAGTTCCTCGTTCTCCTCAAAATCAAACCTCCTTTGAGGGCTTTAGAAAAGAACTGTCCTTTCTCTAAATCATTCCATTCCTTTTTAATAGTGTCTGTTAACACTTTATGCACAGGGAACACCCTGTGTCTAATTTCCTCCAGCCCCTGGTACATCTGGTCATGCACGGACAGCTGGGTTTTTTCTTCCTGGATCTCCAGGGTAGTATAAATTGCCTTGAGTAATTCCTTGTCAAAAGAAGTTTATTGAGTATACAATATTATAAAGATACATAAAGTAAGTTTACAAGGATCTATAAAGTAAGCTCATTGTTTTACAGTAGGGATTATATAGGTAAATATCATGAAATTTCAAATATTAAACATTGGGTTCACGTAAACCTAAATCAAAGATATATATCATTTCCTTAGTTACTTTTGTAGGTATTTAAATTATTTAAATATATATAGTAGGTATAAATCAACAGTATATAAGACATACATCTAATAATAGATGGTCATATACTAAAACAGCGCTAGGTTGAATATAAACAGAAGTGTGGCCAACTACACACATAAAAAGTCCATAAGACTAGTGCAGTATCAGTTGTGATTCAGAGAGTGTTCGAGAAGATCCTAGAGCATGTCGCAGCGTGCACCTTCCACCGAACATTCCAACTCCACCATATGTGAACACACTCCCCTTCGGGGGTCAAACTCACCAGAACTTTAAAAATCAAAGCATCCAATTTTAAGAGATATTCTGGACCACCTCAATACAGCACTTCTCTGGGCAATAGGGAGATGCAGGGGCTCCAAACCATTCAAAAAACGAGATAAGGCATATATAGCGTAATTCCGTTTTATTAATGATAAACACCATAACCACCTCCCCAATGCTAACAACGTACCAGATTGTAATAAAAACAGAGCAGATTAAATTAATATGCACCGCACCGTGGCCGTTTGGAACCGGTCTCCGCAATAGACAGAGCGGTGATAACTTCCTTGTTCCGGGTCCGACCTCGATGGAGCGCAAACGTCACTTCCTGCGTCGTGTAAGCCACGCCCTGACGCGTTTCGTCATATCCTGACTTCGACAGAGGGCGTGGCTACACGACTAAACGTACGGGCTTAAATTCTCACGTCTCTTACCTCCGCATCCAATCACAGCCTCAGGGGGTTGACAGGTGCACGTCAACCTCACCAAGGAAACAGCGAAAGTATTCAACAGGAGGGGGAGAGGGACAAAAAGCCTCATATTGCACTTCATACCATACGATTACCATAACAACAGTAAACAATAAAGAGTCTTATAACGGCTGCAGACCCGCATTCAAAACAAACTATCTTTAACATACTCATGTCTGCAGATTCTATTTTAACCCATTACAGGCGATAATATGCCAGCATGATATTATATAATAAAACATACATGCTCTATTTATCATATTACGATCATTACATGTAAGAGATGAGCTAAACATTGTAGTCTAAAAACAGCTTATTACAAGTAGTCATAAAACCTCTACAGTAAAAAAGATAAAATTACTCAGAGAAAGTGCCACTCACAGAGAGTCAAAGTTATGTATATAAAACTATATAAAATAGCATATATATAAGAGAATTAGTATATCAAAAACTCAAATATGAAAAAACAAATATTAAAATTAATGTCTAGAAAGAAGTAATAAATCCACAAGCCCCTGACATGGCCCTAATCACAGACCCATTCTTACTCAATAGTCACTTATAAAACAATTAATGTCCAAATCGACATTTAACCCCTTTGGCGCTAAAGTGTCTGCCAAGAATATCCACTGGGTCTCCCTCTTGGATAGGTCTCTAACCAGATTGGAGCCCCTCCACTTGGGCTTAAGGTGGTCTATGCCCCAAAATTTTAAACCTAAGGGGTCCCGATTATGTTTCAATTTAAAATGGAGCGAGACATTATGGTCTTTAAAACCCAATTTTATATTCGCTATATGTTCTGCAATTCTAATTTTTAGCAGTCTCTTTGTTCATCCTATATACATAAGACCACATGGACATTGCAGAGCATATACTACATGGGAGGTGTTACACGTGATGAATTCCTTGATATCAAATTCTCTATTGTTAGAGGTCGATATAAACCTATCTAGGGCCCTCAATGGCCTGTTCACTTCTTTGCAGGCTTTACATTTCCTGCAACTGAAGAACCCATCTCTCTCCCAAAAAGTAGGGGGCCTCGCAGGAGGGTCCAGTATTTTTTTCACTATTTTATCAGAGAAGCTTAATGCCTTTCTATAAATAAAACCTGGTTTGGGAGGTAACACTGAATGTAGTATTTTGTCCATCAGTAGGACATGCCAATGGGTAGCAAAGATATTTTCCACCTCTCTATATTGAGAGTGGAAGCCTGAAATGAAGCTCCACTCCTGGGCATCATTGTTTCGAGAGGGCCGAGATTCCTCCAAAAACGACTCTCTCGGTACCAGAGCCACCTCTTGAATCGTAGCATCCAGGGTCTTTTCTAGATACCCTTTTTCAATAAATCTCTTCTTAATAATCTGAGCCTGTAACAGAAAGTCAGTCTCATTTGAGCAATTTCTTCTTACTCTAGCTATCTGGCCCTTGGGAATGTTCTTGAGCCACATAGGGTGGTGTCCACTGTTAATGGGCAAGTAACTATTAGAATCGGTGGGCTTGAAGTATACCTTAGTCCCCAAACTGTTTCCCTGTCTGAAAATAGTGATATCCAAAAAATGAATATCACTCTGGCTATATTCACTAGTCAGTTTGATACTTTTCGTATTCAAATTAAGTTCACTAAGAAATCCCTGTAGAGAGTCCATGGATCCCTCCCAGATAAAAAACAGGTCATCTATGTATCTTTTATATACTAAGAGCTGCGGACGAGCAACTGAAAAGACGATCTTGTCCTCCCACTCTCCCATAAACAGGTTTGCTATACTGGGGGCAAATTTTGCCCCCATAGCAACACCTCTACATTGGGAATAAAACTGGCTATTGTACCAAAAGAAATTATGGCTCAGACAAAAATCTAGGGCGTTTCGTATAAACATTTTTTGGTTGTGCGGAAGATCATCTCTCTGGCAAATCGCCCAATTCAGAGCCAGGAGGGCATCATCATGTTGAATAATTGAATAAAGAGATGCCACATCCGCTGTTACCAGATAAAGTTCCTGCCTGTCTGTTAAATCAATCTGCTGCAAAATCTGTAACAGACTTTTTGTATCCCTCAGGTATGCCCTAGTCCGTTTGACACTCTCTTGCAGGAAACGGTCCAGATACTGGCCCATCCGGGATGTAATTGACCCAATCCCATTAACGATCGGCCTCCCAGGGGGATTCTGTGTGTCTTTATGAATCTTTGGGAGGGTGTAGATTGTGGGTATTCTAGGACTTGGTCCTTGTCCGCGGGTCTAATAACTACATCCTTCCTTTCTTCCAACATAGTTATACCATCTAAAATGTGGTGCGGGTTAACATTCTTTTTGGGGACTAAATGCTCCAAATCCCGTATAACTAACCCCTTGAACACCTCAATTTGCTGATTTGCTCCATTAACAGGGTTAAACAGTGACTTGTTCCTCAGTCCACTATCTATAGGAGCCGAGGCCACCGCACTAAGTCACTGTTTAACCCTGTTAATGGAGCAAATCAGCAAATTGAGGTGTTCAAGGGGTTAGTTATACGGGATTTGGAGCATTTAGTCCCCAAAAAGAATGTTAACCCGCACCACATTTTAGATGGTATAACTATGTTGGAAGAAAGGAAGGATGTAGTTATTAGACCCGCGGACAAGGGGGGAGGGGTTGTGATTTTAAACAAAGAATTCTACCATGACCAATTGATGGAAATGTTGAGTGATGAAAGCACCTATGTGAGATTAGAGAAAGATCCCACTGTACAATATACCAATGATTTGAAGTGTCTGGTTGACATGGGATACTCAATGGGCGTGCTGTCAAATCGAGAGAAGAGATATCTCGTACCAAGTGCCAGTAGAATACCCACAATCTACACCCTCCCAAAGATTCATAAAGACACACAGAATCCCCCTGGGAGGCCGATCGTTAATGGGATTGGGTCAATTACATCCCGGATGGGCCAGTATCTGGACCGTTTCCTGCAAGAGAGTGTCAAACGGACTAGGGCATACCTGAGGGATACAAAAAGTCTGTTACAGATTTTGCAGCAGATTGATTTAACAGACAGGCAGGAACTTTATCTGGTAACAGCGGATGTGGCATCTCTTTATTCAATTATTCAACATGATGATGCCCTCCTGGCTCTGAATTGGGCGATTTGCCAGAGAGATGATCTTCCGCACAACCAAAAAATGTTTATACGAAACGCCCTAGATTTTTGTCTGAGCCATAATTTCTTTTGGTACAATAGCCAGTTTTATTCCCAATGTAGAGGTGTTGCTATGGGGGCAAAATTTGCCCCCAGTATAGCAAACCTGTTTATGGGAGAGTGGGAGGACAAGATCGTCTTTTCAGTTGCTCGTCCGCAGCTCTTAGTATATAAAAGATACATAGATGACCTGTTTTTTATCTGGGAGGGATCCATGGACTCTCTACAGGGATTTCTTAGTGAACTTAATTTGAATACGAAAAGTATCAAACTGACTAGTGAATATAGCCAGAGTGATATTCATTTTTTGGATATCACTATTTTCAGACAGGGAAACAGTTTGGGGACTAAGGTATACTTCAAGCCCACCGATTCTAATAGTTACTTGCCCATTAACAGTGGACACCACCCTATGTGGCTCAAGAACATTCCCAAGGGCCAGATAGCTAGAGTAAGAAGAAATTGCTCAAATGAGACTGACTTTCTGTTACAGGCTCAGATTATTAAGAAGAGATTTATTGAAAAAGGGTATCTAGAAAAGACCCTGGATGCTACGATTCAAGAGGTGGCTCTGGTACCGAGAGAGTCGTTTTTGGAGGAATCTCGGCCCTCTCGAAACAATGATGCCCAGGAGTGGAGCTTCATTTCAGGCTTCCACTCTCAATATAGAGAGGTGGAAAATATCTTTGCTACCCATTGGCATGTCCTACTGATGGACAAAATACTACATTCAGTGTTACCTCCCAAACCAGGTTTTATTTATAGAAAGGCATTAAGCTTCTCTGATAAAATAGTGAAAAAAATACTGGACCCTCCTGCGAGGCCCCCTACTTTTTGGGAGAGAGATGGGTTCTTCAGTTGCAGGAAATGTAAAGCCTGCAAAGAAGTGAACAGGCCATTGAGGGCCCTAGATAGGTTTATATCGACCTCTAACAATAGAGAATTTGATATCAAGGAATTCATCACGTGTAACACCTCCCATGTAGTATATGCTCTGCAATGTCCATGTGGTCTTATGTATATAGGATGAACAAAGAGACTGCTAAAAATTAGAATTGCAGAACATATAGCGAATATAAAATTGGGTTTTAAAGACCATAATGTCTCGCTCCATTTTAAATTGAAACATAATCGGGACCCCTTAGGTTTAAAATTTTGGGGCATAGACCACCTTAAGCCCAAGTGGAGGGGCTCCAATCTGGTTAGAGACCTATCCAAGAGGGAGACCCAGTGGATATTCTTGGCAGACACTTTAGCGCCAAAGGGGTTAAATGTCGATTTGGACATTAATTGTTTTATAAGTGACTATTGAGTAAGAATGGGTCTGTGATTAGGGCCATGTCAGGGGCTTGTGGATTTATTACTTCTTTCTAGACATTAATTTTAATATTTGTTTTTTCATATTTGAGTTTTTGATATACTAATTCTCTTATATATATGCTATTTTATATAGTTTTATATACATAACTTTGACTCTCTGTGAGTGGCACTTTCTCTGAGTAATTTTATCTTTTTTACTGTAGAGGTTTTATGACTACTTGTAATAAGCTGTTTTTAGACTACAATGTTTAGCTCATCTCTTACATGTAATGATCGTAATATGATAAATAGAGCATGTATGTTTTATTATATAATATCATGCTGGCATATTATCGCCTGTAATGGGTTAAAATAGAATCTGCAGACATGAGTATGTTAAAGATAGTTTGTTTTGAATGCGGGTCTGCAGCCGTTATAAGACTCTTTATTGTTTACTGTTGTTATGGTAATCGTATGGTATGAAGTGCAATATGAGGCTTTTTGTCCCTCTCCCCCTCCTGTTGAATACTTTCGCTGTTTCCTTGGTGAGGTTGACGTGCACCTGTCAACCCCCTGAGGCTGTGATTGGATGCGGAGGTAAGAGACATGAGAATTTAAGCCCGTACGTTTAGTCGTGTAGCCACGCCCTCTGTCGAAGTCAGGATATGACGAAACGCATCAGGGCGTGGCTTACACGACGCAGGAAGTGACGTTTGCGCTCCATCGAGGTCGGACCCGGAACAAGGAAGTTATCACCGCTCTGTCTATTGCGGAGACCGGTTCCAAACGGCCACGGTGCGGTGCATATTAATTTAATCTGCTCTGTTTTTATTACAATCTGGTACGTTGTTAGCATTGGGGAGGTGGTTATGGTGTTTATCATTAATAAAACGGAATTATGCTATATATGCCTTATCTCGTTTTTTGAATGGTTTGGAGCCCCTGCATCTCCCTATTGCTCAGAGAAGTGCTGTATTGAGGTGGTCCAGAATATCTCTTAAAATTGGATGCTTTGATTTTTAAAGTTCTGGTGAGTTTGACCCCCGAAGGGGAGTGTGTTCACATATGGTGGAGTTGGAATGTTCGGTGGAAGGTGCACGCTGTGACATGCTCTAGGATCTACTCGAACACTCTCTGAATCACAACTGATACTGCACTAGTCTTATGGACTTTTTATGTGTGTAGTTGGCCACACTTCTGTCTATGTTCAACCTAGCGCTGTTTTAGTATATGACCATCTATTATCATATGTATGTCTTATATACTGTTTATTTATATTGATTTGCTTTTTTAAACAGCTGCTTTTCTTTTTCTCCTTACCCTTGGTTTTTATATCTTTATTTCAGAGGGTCAGGTAGATAGCTCTTTGTATGTCCTTTTATCTGCTGAAGGATCTGGATTAATGTGGTTAGAGGTTCTGTGGCGCTGAGTGGTGTACTAT
Organism: Aquarana catesbeiana; assembly: GCF_042186555.1. Taxonomy (NCBI): domain Eukaryota; kingdom Metazoa; phylum Chordata; class Amphibia; order Anura; family Ranidae; genus Aquarana; species Aquarana catesbeiana. The sequence goes on from NC_133326.1 coordinate 272,389,409, forward strand.
AGGCCGAAATTTACACTGTTCTGGGATACTACTATATATATTGTTTACAGGTAGAGTGTATATATGTCAAATAAATTCTGATAATGAGCTTTAATCGTAAGGTGGAGAAAAGGAAAGAGAAAGAAGAAAAAGGGTAGAAAGGCAGAGGTATGGTCCACAAGGTTGTCCCGCTCGTCATGCCTTGAGTAATTCATCCACCTCCTCAAGTTATAGCCTATATCTAGATGATCTTGTCTCTTCTTCCACCTCCTCCTCCTCAGAATCAATGGTTGAGGGTGGAATGCTTTCCCTTTCCTCCTCCGACTCACTTTCCACCTGTCTGGAAGTGGACTGAGGGAAACTGGAGTGAGAACTCTGTTCTTGGCTGGAACTCTGGCCACGTTTTTTCACAAGGGAGCGCACTGTTAGGGCATCTGCTAATTCTTTCCTCGTAGAAGATAAGAGTTCTTTGCACTCTTGTGAGGACTCTTCTTTTTCTAAATCCGCAATGCAGGATCTGCACAGTGGTTTGGGTCAAGAGTCCCTTAAAGGATTTTTGCATGAGGGGCACTTTCTCCCTGTTCTCTCTGATTTGGCAGTAGCTTTCTGAAACAGAGAAATAAAAGAAACCCAGGTCCTTAGAACTAAGGCCTCAGAGAAATGTAATACCCCAGCCAACACCCTAAGTGCCCAGAGTCTCACTCCTTTTCTGAACTGCTAACGGAAAAATTTTACCCCATAGCAGACAGCAGCAGGTTTTCTTTGAACCACATAAAGATAAAAAACACCCAGTGACATAAAAAGGAAAGAGGTGCCACCGCACCTCTCCTACCTGGGCCTGGCCGGGAACCTGGGCGCCTGCATCTGCCATTGCTGCTGATGATTCCGCTGTCTCCATTGTGAACTCCGCAGCCGCTGTCTGTGTAGAAGGCTCCATGTGCCAAACAAAAGGAAGTCCCGCCAGAGGTCCCTTCCTCCTGCGTTCCAGCAGCTGGAACCAATCGCTGCTACGCCCCGCCGGAAGTCTCCGCCCACCAGAACTGGCATCACCCGCTCTTTCTGAGCACACCCACGGCGCCCCAACATCCCGGGTGAAAGACCTCCGGCAGACCATTACTCCTGTGAGCCGGAGAAGGAAGGGACACCGGAGCACCCCCCTCACATGCAGGAAGGAGCTGGGCTGGTCTGAGTACCAAACTTGGAGGTCCTGCCAAAACCCTCTCCTTGCAGAGAGCGCAGCCCCTCTGGTTCCCCAAGCAGTGCTTCCACCATGGCGGAGGAAACACTAAAAACTGACGGCATGGTGGAAGCAGCTGCTTTTTAAAGGGGCATCGTCACGCAGTGTCTCCTGTCAAGAGGTGGAGCTGCGCTCTCTCCAAGGTGCTGTCCTGAAAGTCGAAGGGAGAAAAAAAAAAAAAAAAAAAAACACACCTAGATTTCTATATTGCAAGGCCCACAACGTAAAAGGCAAAATTGCTCCTGGTAGATTACGAATGCCTAATGGAATCCTTTGTTCTTGTGGTAGAAACATTATTAGTAATCTTCTGGGTATGTTCCAGTGTAGGCAGGAAAAATACTTAACTTGTAAATCTGTTGTACATGGACAAACAACCTATGTGGGCAATAATAAAACAGATCAGATGTTGATGTTTTACAATTGCTCAACAGAATTTGTGGTTTCTTGTTTAACCTGTCCTTGTGGTCTGTTGTATGTAGGGTACACAATTAGGGCACTTCACAGTTGCTTCAGCGACTATCACAGACTGACTGAACCGGGCAATTATGACTACAGTGTACCCAAACATTTTGTAGAGAAACACAATGCCTCCACAAATTGAAAAATTAGTATCAGTTATTGAGGTCACATTCAAAATTCTGTCTCTTGCTAGGAGTTTTAAAAAAATTGGCAACAGGGAAACCTTATGGATCTACAAATTAAACTCTTTATTATAATATAAGAGTGAAGATAACGAGAGTTAAACATCTCTATATTTTTCAGTTTATCTTTTTCTTTTTCTCTCCTGCTGATAACATTTTTTTTTTCTTTATTATTATGGAGATACTGACAGTATTTATGAATACAATTCTCTGCACTTCCCTCTATGACACTTCATTGTCATAATATAAAAAAACTTTGTTACCAATTAGTATCTTTTGTAATGACATTCTATTAATTCTATTAGCTTGTAGAAGCATAGCTCCAAACAAACTCCCTCTGCTGGTTAGTCCCTGTTAACGGTTTGGTTTGATGGCACTGTCTTTAAAAAACAAGATACTAATGCAATGTTATTTACTCCTTCCTGTGGTGAATAATACCTGTGCCTCTCTTCCTGACAGTAAACGGACCATCTAATCAATCTAATCATGGTTGCCAATCCATGACAATGTTGTCAGTCTTTTCTCATGTGGACTATACAAATCATGCTGTGCAAGACCGCAGCGTGTCCAAGTTCTATGCTCTGTGGAAAGACAAAGCCCCGCCCATCTGTCCTGCCTCCAGACGCTCTTCCCCTTCTCTTGGAATAGAATGGTGGCAAAGTAATTTCCAGTAATGAAGTAGTGCCCCCACTCTGTACACGCCCGCTAGCAGGTCTGTCAATTACTCAGGAAGCTATAAGGATCATGTGACCGTCACTTTAGAAGTGGGTAATTCAATACAGGCAAGTTGAGAAAAAAAACCAAAAACAAAACAAAACACACACACACACACACACACACACACACACACACACACACACACACACACACACACAATGGATTTGTGGTACGCATCCCTTTGTACCTTTGTAGAGGTGATGACCAGAAGAAAAGCCACTTTATGGGTAAGGACAGACAAGGTAACCCCCGATAGGTTCAAAGCACAGCTCCTGAAGAGCCAAGAAAACCAGATTAAGATCTTAAAAGGAATGGGGGGGGGGTGAATGTGAAGAGATGCAAGCTACTCACTGAGTAAAGGCTTTAGGCTCGGTTGACACCTAAACCGGCTGCAGATCCGTCCCCGTTCTCCGTTTCAGGGACGCATCAGGGCAGAATCTTTGCCTGAATTCAGCCCTGAAACAGAGGCAAAGACGAACAGCGTTTCTGTGCAGTGCAGACATGTGATCCGGCTCCATAGAGAGCCAGTCATATTCTCCTGCTATGCGAAGAAACCCGCATACAATTCTCATAGGTGTGAACCCAGCCTTAACCAGAGAGTGCAAGGCCAAAATTTCCTGAAACAGAATGCCCAAAGCTGATATTTTTTAAGGTCAAATGTTGGTCCAGACAGAAGGGAGGACAGAATACAGGTGCAGTACAGTGTCAGAGGAGAAGGCAAACAGCGCTACAATCAGGCACCCTCTCACAGTACAGAGAAAAAAGTGGTTACAGCCTGGCCACCCTGGAATACCCGACTGCACCACCTTAAGACCCCTTTCACACTGAGGCGCTTTTCAGGCATTTTAGCGCTAAAAATAGCATCTGAAAAGCGCCTCATGCCTCCCCAGTGTGGAAGTGCTTTCACACTGGGGCGGTGCGCTTGCGGGAAAAAAAGTCCTGTAAGCAGCATCTTTAGGGCTGTTTGGGAGCGCTCCCAAACCGCCCTGCTCATTGAAATGAATGGGCAGCGCTGTCAAAGCGTCTGCAAAGCGATTCGGCAGCACCGCAACACAGGCACTTTTAAGCCTTTCTTTGGCCACTAGCAGGGGGGAGGGTTGTTAAAAGCACCCCTTTAGCGGCCGAAAAGCGCAGCTAAAATGACGGTAAAGCGCCACTAAAACTAGCGGGGCTTTATCGCTAACGCACCACCGCCCCAGTGTGAAAGTAGCCCAAGTGTGGAGAGCGGTGTTCAGCATACCCACCAGTGGAATAAAATGGACAGCCTGGAAGAATGTTTAAAGGGCTTCTGCCCTGTACTTCCCCAAGTTCAGTAGGAACAAAAAAGGGATTTAAAGTATAACTAAACCCAAAACTTTTTCTTTTTAGTTTTGGATAGAGTGGAGAGAGATTAGAACCGGTGTCAGTTTTTACTGCTGTCTGTCTGTGCCACCATTAAAAGTAGGATTCACCTTCTCTATTTGCCCTATTTACCATGATCAGTGAAAGTAAAAAAAAAAATAAAACCCAAATTTAGTTCATCCACAGAAAAGTAATGGAGGGGAAATCTTCCAATAGGGACACTAATTCTGGTGACCTGCGGGTCCCCAAGGGATTCCCTTAATTTGTAGATATTTCCTTACTTCCTGTTTTGGCTGTGGGACAGGAAGTGAAATCTCTAAAATGGCACACAGATGAGGGAGAAAAAAAAATCCGACAGGAGTATAGTCTTCCCTTGCTATATCCAAAATGAAAAGTTTTGCCTATAGTTCTACTTTAACGCTGGCTTCGCTCACCACAGTGGGCATATCCCTGCAGGGGCGTTCAGAGAGGCAGAGGAAGGCTTTGGACCGGTAAAGCACCCTGCAGCTACCGGTAACTCCACACACTGCACTACGTGGCAAGTGAAGCCCCCACAGCAAAACACAGAGCAAAGCAACATTACATGCTGGCTCTGCCTCTTCCAACAAGTAGGGGCACAGTTATGGTTTCCAAAGGCTCTGCCAAAGAGTTCACTGATCTGGAAGCTGCTTAAAAAGCCACAGTAACTATGGTGCAGCTAAATGATGAAAGAATCATCCTGGAAGAAATCATGCAGAGTGTGATACAGAGAAAATAAAAAAAACTATGCAAGAAATTATGCATTTTTCAGTAGAGAAGTCGTCCATCACCTGCGGAAGCTTGTAAAAAACTGAAGTTAGCTGGGAGTAAGAGAGGTTGTAGGGTAATAAAGGGGGGGGGGGGGGGGATCCCTGCAGCCTTTTCTGCAAATGTTCAATCACCTGAATGTAGTTGCATAAAACTCAATTATAATGATGTAAAGAAGCCCGTGTCTTGTATGATCAGTTACATTTTTAACAATTTAGGCTGCTGCCAAGGACAAGGTTGCAACAGTTGCCTAGCAACAAAAAAAAAAGGTTAGCATTAATCGGAGTCTGTTTTATGACCTAAGTGACAGTTTTAGCTTTCTGTGAGCATACCGAAAAAAAGCAAATGCTCGCCTATTTTCTCTCTTGTGCTGCAATTGTAAGTGCTTATTTAGCCATAACATTCAACCTTAGAACTGTTGCAGAATTTGCAGCAGAAGTGCTAAGGAGAACTTTTAAAAAATATGCACATATATTTCAGTGTCCAATTTATCACACAAGTTGTATAAAGAAAATTTGCAACAGTTTAGCTACCACAAACAGCAAGACAGCTTTGATAAATGTCTCTTAGCGAGTTTCCTTTGCACAGAAGGAACACAAATATTTAACTTTCATGCAACACTTGGTAAAATCAGTCACTGTGTTTGACTGACTAAAACACTGAGAATATTACATTCAAGTAACACACTGGTACACTTAATACATAAACCTTTGTGTACATACCAGTATACAGATTTCGCATAGTACTCAATATTTTCAGAGAAGTCTCCAACATCGTCTTTAGCTATACTTTCTAGCCAGTCCACTACCAACTGAAAACAGAAAATACCATTAAGTTTTCTAAATTGTCAAAATTCTATACATAAAGATGAAGGTAGTTGAGTGTCAAGAGAGCCAACTGGGATGGCTGCTGCTGTAAAACTTTAAGCCTAATTGCATCCCAATGCCTACAGCTAGAGGTCAGTGAGAGCTCGTTTTAAAGCTCTTCTACTGTTTAAGAATATTTCAATGTTCAGTCTGGTTACACTTTCACTTCAAGGTGCAGGTTCCAGTACAATCATCACTACCTGGAACAAGCTTGTTGTCTGTAGAAAGTCTAAGGTCATCTATCCTTGCAAGTCAGTGACTCCTAAAAGCAAAGAAACCAGTATGAAAGGTAACAAGCCTGGAGCAAATAACTGCAATGGCAGCTCTCTCTATTCCTACAGGTTCCTTTCAAAACAAAGGACACAGCCTCTATAAGTAGGCAAAGTAACTACTACTGTGGGACTCAGTCTGAGTAACTTTATTCCGTACAATGTTGGTCCCTGGGGACCTGTACAAAACCTTGAGAAACAAAAGAGTAAAGGTTCCTAATAAATACTGCAGCTGTACCAACCAACTTCTATTCATTAAAAGGTTATAGTATGCAACCTTCTTGATGTCCCTTTAAGCAATACCTTACCTGGCTCTGACGAACAAGTGAATCTCGCTCAAACAGTTTATCCATTATCATTTTTTCACTGGCATTTGGTGCCTGTACAGGAGAGAGGAATAAATAATTGCAAGCACAAGCAAAAATCCCAAACACAAAAAACATGAATGATGATATCAGGCTACCCATAAATCACAGCTTAGAATAAGAGACCTACAAAACAAGATTTTGTACCCTTCGGAGAAGAACTGTACAAGATTTATAGCACTGTAACGTCAGACAGCAGGGATTTGAAAATGTGGAATATGGACAACTTACTGCAACATCAAACATATTTTCATCTTCTGTTGCACACTGTATCCGATCTCTGAAAAGCACAAATTACAAAATTAATTTTTTTTTCCATCTATGAACCAGTTTAAATTCAGACTAGTAAGGGTTGCAATGTGCAGGAAACGTGCACTCAATACCCAGTTAAGTTGTGTGTGGCTGCTGCATGCTTATTCAAATTCTGTGGCTTCTTATATCAGTCAGGGTTACAAGTTATCTCCTTCAATATACCCCAATTCCACCCAACTGCAGCAGCCACTACAAGTAGGCCACTCCATAAAATAGGACCAGTGTATAACTAAGGGGAGTACACAGGAGAGAGTAATACATTCATAAGCAGAAGGGGGCAAACACAAACTAAAGCCCCTTTCACAAGGGCTGTCTGATCAAGTCCGCCTGTCAGTTTTCAGGCGGACCTGATCGGACCCTTCAGTCTTTTCTACAAAGTGCCAGGTGAGACGATCCGATCCTGTTCACCAAAAACAGACAGGTGGTGGCCCTTTTCCTCATTCGTCCGGTGGATCTGATGGCATCAGATGGAAACAGACAGGCGGTCCGTTTCCATCCGATTGCACCATAGAGGAGAGCGGGACTGTGTCCGTTCTGCATAGCGGAGATCGACTTGTCATACGCCTGCTCAGTGGGGATCGGCGGAGAGATCCCCCGCTAAGCAAGTGGATTCCGCTTAGTGGAGTTGCCCATGTGAAAGGGGCCTAAGGAGGGAGAATTTCACCACTGAAAATGTTACAAATATGGAAGCCTTTCAGCAATATAACATTTTCCTTTTTTTGTAGATTTTACAGTGCCTTGTGAAAGTATTCACTCCTCTCACGGTGCTTTTCCTGTTTTGCATTACAACCTGGAAATAAAATTGATCTTGTGGGGCTTTGTACCATGTGACACTCCACAGCGAGGGGCGTGATAATAGGGTGGAAAAAAAGTGGTTGGGAAGAGTGAATGCTTATGCACAAGATTGGTTTGAGAAAGAAAGAAAGAAAGAAAGAAAGAAAGAAAGAAAGAAAGAAAGAAAGAAAGAAAGAAAGAAAGAAAGAAAGAAAGAAAGAAAGAAAGAAAGAAAGAAAGAAAGAAAGAAAGAAAGAAAGAAAGAAAGAAAGAAAGAAAATCTTCTGTGTTCATTCGCCCCCCCCCCCCCCCAATACCTATCTGAGCCTGATCTCAATCCAGCGCTCTGAGAACACCAGCTCTCTTCCCTCATCACTGGTCATGGAGGCAGTAGGGGGAGCCATTAGCTCCTGCTACTGGCAATCACAGCCTGAGAGGTAGCGGCAAGTCACACTGTGTGCGTCTAGGGACACACAATGCAGCTCAGGATCAAGCCCACACGAGTGCCCCCATAGCAACAGCATGGGGGAAGGAGCCAGGAGCGCTGGCAGGGGACCCCAAAAGAGCAGAAAAGTGCAAAACCATTTACAATCACTTTAAGGGAATCCTCTGGGGGTCCCCCAGGTCACTAGAACTAGGACCCCATTGGAAGATTTGCCCTCCATTACCTTTTTGGGGACAACTTAAAATTTGAAAAGAAAAGAAAGAAAAGAAAGGAAAGGAAAGGAAAAGAAAAAGAGAAAAGAGAAAAGAAAAGAGAAGAGAAAGAAAATAAAGGACGAACTCCAAGGGGGTGAAGGGTGAATACATTCCCAAGGCACTGCAAATATAAACATCTTTCAAATCAATTGTGGATGAGACACCTTCAGGGTCGGTTCACACTGGGGCGACTTGGGATCCGACTTGTACGCCCTCAAGTCGCCCCAAGTCGCTTTGCATTTAGATTATCATGGTAGGCAATGGGAGCGTCTTAATTGACACTACTGAAGTCGCTCCGACTTCAGAAAAGGTTCCTGTACTACCTCTATCCGACTTGTAGGCGACTTGTACCCATTCAACTCAATGTAAGTCGCCTGCAAGTCGGATCTCTCAAGCGACTTTGCAGAGAAAACCCCTCCCTCCCCCCTCCCTCCCAGAGAGGTGATTGGCCACAGGCGAAGTCGCCTGTCATGGAGGCGACTTCAAGTCGCCTCGTAATTTGCCGAAGTCGCGCTGAAGTCGCGCTAAAGTCGCGCTGAAGCCGCGTTGAAGTCGCGGTACAAAGTCGCGCTAAAGTCGTGTTGCCCATGTGTGAACCGACCCTTAGGAAAAAAAAAAAATGTTTATCTACATGAAATTTGCAGAGTAAATTTAAAAATCACACAGGAAATACTTGCAATGATTATTTGTTGATGTGAATTTTAACATTTAGGTGATTCAGTATTACAGAACAAGGCCAGTTTAATGTGACTACTACAATCACCAATTTAGGCAGTTGTAGACTAGTACATATTTCCCAAATTACAGATCTACAACTGCTCATATTATAAGTTGGGACTTATTTTCTGGTCTGTCATAATAAAAAACATCCAAAATAGTGTAAGTGATGAAGGACAAACCTGTAAAGTGATGCAATGAGCCTCCAAGTTACCATTTCTTGTTGCAGAAGCCATAGCACACTGGCGGTTTTGGAAAATTTCTGCTGTCCTGGAGTGACACGGCTTACAATCTTTTTAAGTAAGCTGACCTAAAAAAAACAAAAAAAAAATGCTCACAATCAGATATTCATGTGACAAGAAAACAGGGAAAACAGGAACTTTGTCCTACCTGTAATTTTTTTTTACCTTAGTACATTATGGGGGACAGGACAGTATTCTGAAACACTGCCATCCTCAGGAGAATTAGAAACTGGCAAAGCTGTACAGACAGCCCTATATAACCCCTCCCACACCCAGTATGCCTCAGTTAGTAGCAAGCAAAAAAAAAAAAAAAAAAAAAAAAAAAAAAAAAAGAAGGGGGAGGAGAGGAACCTGTGTCCCATAAGAAAAGAATTTCGAAGGTTGAACAAAAATCCTATTTTTACAGTCAAATAAGGCCTCACGCACACGAGACGCTGGTGCAAGCTCTGCTGAACACGCTTTTAAAAGCTGAAACCGGCGTTTAGAAACGCCCGTTTTGGCACGTTTGCATGCTGCGTTTAGCCGCGTTTGCGTCTAGAAGCGTCTGCAGAGCAGAGAATGACATTTTGCGACCCAACTTTGGGGCCCCGTATCTCGGAGCCACTTAGTGCTAGGAACCCCAAATTTGGTGTGCTAACACAGTGGAACTAGCACTACAACATATCCAAATTGGGGTTCCAAGCACCAAGTGGCCCCGAGATACCGGGCCCCAAAATCAGGTCGCAAAATGTCAAGCACTTCTGCAGCAGAGAATTACATTTTCCCACCTGACTTTGGGGCCCCATATCTCGGGGCCACTTGGTGTTAGGAACCCCAATTTTGGATATGTTGTAGTGCTAGGTCCACTGTGTTTGCACACCAAATTTGGCCCCGAGATATGGGGCCCCAAATTCTGGTTGTAAAAACACTTATAAATGCAAACGCAGCTAAACGCGGTACAGGCGTTTAGCGTCTGAAACGTGGAAAAACTTTTGCGTCTGAACCCATTTTTTTGCTTCTGGAAAAACGAGGTTAAACGCAACTGCCTAAAAACGCCAAAAAACGAGACTGTGTACATGGACACATAGGATAACATTGAATATGTTCAGGGGCAGTTTAAAAAAGTGTCCAACTGCCTCTGAATGCGCATTTAACAGCGTCTCGTGTGCATGAGGCCTTAGAGGACATAGAATGCATTAAGATAAAAAACCTGTGAGTAGCAGCCCCCCTCCAATACTTACCTGAGGTCCATCTAGATCCAGCAATGTTGCACCAGTGCCTCGGTCATCTGGGACTCTCCTCCCTAACTGGCTGAGACACAGTAGCAGCGCCATTGGCTAATTGACTTTGACAGCAGTGGGAGCCAATCAAGAGAGGGTGGGGCTCAGCTCGGGTGCCCCCACAGCAAGCTGCTTGCTGTGGGGGCACTCAACAGGAGAGGGGCCAGGAACACCGAAAAGGGACCCAAGAAGAGGAGAATTTGGGCTGCTCTGTGCAAAACCATTTTTCTTTAAAAATAACAAACAAGACTTTAGTATAACTAAGTATAGAACCAGGAGGACATGGCCTTGGACCAGACAGCCAGTGTTTGGCACATGGTCTCAACAACAGGTTGCATGGCAGAGTCTTCAAAGAAGAACAGCGCTTTAAAAGGTGCTTCCAGGTGTTTAGCCATGGGGGTCCTTGAACACTGGCAAATCCTTAACAGGAACAGTTAAGAGCTCGTTGAGACAGGAAATGGTTGGATTCACAAGTTTTTAGAAAAACTATCTTTATAGGGTACTGCTGAGCAAAACAAGGATGAGGGAAGGGGAGAGAAAGCATCACTATCAACACATAGGATTAGGAAGAGGACAACAACGTTAGAAGGCAAGTGTTGCACTCACATACAACTGGGCTGACACGGCGTATCAATAGGTACTCTATGATGGCATTTATGATTGACAGATTCATTAATTTCCAATGGACATAAAATGAGAAGGAGGGGAGAACACCAATATCTAAGCATAGTAGTAATGAGAAAAGCAGTGGCTTGCCACTCACATATGAATAGATGGGCACAGCATGTTGGTTGATACTATATAACAACATCAGCAAAAGGCAGCCACAGATTCTCCAATGGATATGAAATGGAAAAAAAAAAAAAGCCCCAGTGGCTCTGCACCAACCATGCTAAAAGAATAAAAAAAAGCCTTAATAAAAAAAAGTGAAAAGGTTTGATTTACTCCTCTCATAGCTGAGAAATTACGTCTGTTAGCCTAAGGACACTAGCAAAAAACTTTAGCATGCTGGGAACAAGAAGCGCTTTACCAGGCTGTAGAAAGTAAACCCTGATGGGTTTACTTCCTCTTTGTTTGCCTGCAAAGATAAAAGCATAATGGGCTACTATGCTGTCCCCTCTGCTACGGAGCATCCATCTTCTTCCTGGGTATCGTGGCTCCGGCGCCGCAATGATTGGCCGGAGCCGCAATGACGTCACTAACGGCATATCGCCGTTAGCAGCGCCATGCTCAGTGCACCCCAGTGGTCCCCAGGAAGACGACAGCTTTGTCAAAACGGCGTGGGGAGGAGCGGCGTGCTGACGTCACCACCATACCACGCTGATCCCGGAAGACACGGGCAGGATCTGAGAGCCGGCCAGCTTGCATTGTTTTTAAGACGTTTTTACACTGTAAGTGCATTTCTTATATTCTTTATTTTAATAAAGCTTAACTGTATTACGCTATGGAGCATCTCTCTTTCTATTTTTGGGATCTGAGCACTAATACCCCAATCCTGTGAACTTCAGAGTGTGAACCTTGCAGAGACCCAGTGGCTGGGGGACACAGCCACTCGCTTACACGATCTCTGTGACAGGAGATCTAACCATCTGGTAAGGGGCGTTTTTGTCTGAGGTGGAGGAACTTCTTATATCACCACGCTCCCCAGGGAGATATGTTTGTGCATGCCTCACTCTGCATCAAGATTGGTGTTTTCTTCCCTCACCAAAAAGTTATTTCTCTCATAAGGACTGTTATTTGAAAGTATGGACTTTGCAGCATCACATGGTCCTCGATTCTGAGTTTTCACTGTTTTATTCATTCACCATGAATCGTGCAGTTTGTGGAGTTTAGTCTACATTGTTTTAACAATATTCACTTTATTTGTTTTTTTTTTTTGTACGCATTTTTCATCTATTTTGAGTGTTGTATATCACCAGGAATGTTTTTGGCATGGTTATACTCACCTGTTATAATCACGTTCACATATTAAGCAGCGCGGCCTATTCCATTTAGCTAATGGTTTACAACCACTTTAAAGCTTTGCCTTGCCAATGTCACAGTCACAATTATACAGTATTTATTAATCACTTCCTATACCATAGCAAAAAAAAAAAAAAAGTAGTGAGGAAATCCCTGCAAATTAAAGTGGTTGTAAAAGGCAGAAGGTATTTTGTACCTTAATGCATTATATTTGTAGCACCCTCTAGTGTGCTAGGGAATTGACCTTGGGCACGGACAGGGCCCTCCAAGAAAACGTGGAGGTGTCCTGGACAGGAGGAGCAAGAGGGGACAGCGAACACTACCGGGCAAGTCTCCAGGAGTTTCACAGAGGCAGCCAGGAGGGTTGGTGAGTAAGCACACAATCTGGAAGATTGGGGAGGCACACCTGAGAGGACTGGGATGGAAATGTCTGTGATGGGTGCAGAGCCAGTCTGGAGGATGGTGGTGTCATGGGCAATGGAAAGGGGCAGCTGAAGCCAGGAGGACTGGCAGTGCCTGGAGAAAAGGTGGTGCTGGGAGCAGTTGCCACAGGGACATTTTCTATTTGCTACACCATAAGGGCCCACGGTCCCTGCCTGTAAAGGGCACTTGCTTTAGGCCTGGCTGAGCCAGTGTCAGGCCTACCAAATCAGTGCTAGTTAGTCTGGAGAAGATTAAAGAGGAAGCGATGTGCAGGAGGGGAAAGGAATGAAGATTAGAGAGGAAGCGATGTGTATACCGGATGTATATAAAGTCCCAAACTGCAATGTTGTCATCACTTAGGCATCTCATAGGTCCCCATCACTATCCAAGTTTAATATCCCTCAATAAAAAACAAACAAAAAACAAAGGACTTTTTTTTTTTGGATGAGTGACAAGAGTGCGCCTGGCTGGTGCAGGGTGACAGACGGACCACAATACTCAGCAGCTCCTACTGGGGTACCGCTACATATGTGTTAAGGTAAAAAATCTTCTGTGTTCATTCAGCCCCCCCCCCCCCCCCCAATACTTATCTGAGCCCGATCTCAATCCAGCCCTCTGAGAACACCGGCTTTCTTCCCTCATCACTGGTCATGGAGGCAGTAGGGGGAGCCATTCCTGCTACTGGCAATCACAGCCTGAGAGGTAGCGGCAAGTCACACTATGTGCGTCTAGGGACACACAATGCAGCTCAGGATCAAGCCCACACGAGTGCCCCCATAGCAACAGCATGGGGGAAGGAGCCAGGAGCGCTGGCAGGGGACCCCAAAAGAGCAGAAAAGTGCAAAACCATTTACAATCACTTTAAGGGAATCCTCTGGGGGCCCCCCAGGTCACTAGAACTAGGACCCCATTGGAAGATTTGCCCTCTATTACCTTTTTGGGGACAACTTAAAATTTGGGATTTTCTTTTACTTTATTTTTCCTGTTTATCATCATTGAAAGAGAAAGAGGGGAACAGACAGCAAAAGAAAAAATCCTGACCAGGTGTTCTGTACCCTCTGTACTCTGTTCAAAACAAAACAAAAAAAAAACAAAAAAACAAAAAAAAAAAAAAAAACAAAAAAACAAAAGGAGGTTTTGCCTTTACTTATACGTTTGCTTTTTAGAACCCCTCTCCCAATAATTGCAACACAAAAAATTACCTGTTCACGGCACATAGTCTCATATTCTTCTATGAGCTCAAACACTGAACTGGAAGGAAGCTTCAGAAAGGAATTAAGAAATTCCTGATACAGGCTCATTGTGGCTGCAAATAAAGCACATAGGCAAGGGTGAGATGTAAGAAAGAAATACACGTGTATTTCTCTTGTGTTGTCACTTACCAGTTTCTCCTGGGTCTTCCTCTTTCATCATAACTGCACTAAGTGTTATGTCTTCCGTGAAACTAGGACTATCAAATACACTATACATTCCTGTCCGCTGAGGGGAGAAGGAGGCTGCGTATGCACTGTCTTCCATATTGGACAGCTGCAAAATGACATACATTTTAAGTAAAAAGGCCAAAGGTAAGCACATTCCTAAATTGTCAGTGCAGCATATTTTAGGATATCATCTCTTATGACTGAGAAAAAACATTGGTATAGCATCTGCCCCTTATCACATAGATTAAAATCACAGATGTAAGGAGATAGGCAAAAGCCTATCTGCTTCTTATCACAGAGATTATTGCAAACATAGATTGTGGGGAATAGGCAAAAGGCACTACGTAGACAAAAAAAACAAACCTGAGAATTTATTCAATGAATTCCCACTAAATCAAAATAAGCCTAATTAACAGTTAGCGATACAAATCTGCAGAAAATCATCCATCAGATAGACAGCATATAAAAATAAGCTATGATGTACCGTAAAACCAATATAAACTACTCACATTGAATTCACTAACACAGTAAGTTAATAGAACACGATAATAAATTTTGTTTACAACCTCAATTTCAAAAAAAGTTGGGACGCTGTGTGCTGTGTAAAAATCTACATAAAAACAGAATGCAATTATTTGCAAATCTCAAATATTATTATTATTATTATACAGGATTTATATAGCGCCAACAGTTTGCGCAACATTTTACAACACGAGGGCAGACAGTACACTTACAATACAAATTAATACAGGAGGGATCAGAGGGCCCTGCTGGTTAGAGCTTACAATCTTGAAGGGAGGGTCAAGTGGAAACAAAATTTAATAACTGTGGGGATGAGCTGATGGAAAAAATTAAAATACAGTTGTTGTTAAGTGTGGGTAAGATAGGCTTCTCTGAAAAGAAGGGTTTTCAGGGATCGTCTAAATCTAAGAGAGTAGGAGATAAGTGGACAGATTGGGGTAGGGCATTCCATAGGATTGGAGAGGCTTTGGAAAAGTCCTGGAGGCGAGCATGGGAGGAGGTGACGAGGGAGCTAGAGAGCAGGAGGTCTTGAGAGGAACGAAGAGAACGATTAGGTTGGTATTTAGAGACTAAGCTAGTGATGTAGCTGGGGGCGAAATTGTGGATGGCTTTGTACGTAGTTGTTAGAATTTTGAATTTAATTCTTTGGCCGAGCGGAAGCCAGTGGAGGGATTGACAGAGAGGAGTGGCAGACACAGAGCAATTGGTAAGGTGGAGGAGTCTGGCGGCGGCATTCATGATGGATTGAAGAGGTGATAGACTATGTAGAGGTAAGCCAATGAGAAGGGAGTTGCAGTAGTCGAGGCGAGAGATGACCAGCGAGTGAATTAAGAGCTTTGTTGTGTCATTGGTTAGAAAGGGGCGTATTTTGGAGATGTTGCGGAGGTAGAGGCGGCAGGATTTGGACAGTGATTGGATGTGTTGCTTGAAGGAGAGTTCAGAGTCTATGTGGGGATGGCCTTATAGTTGTGCCATCGATTTTGACAGAGAGATCAGGGGAAGGGGCATATGGGGGAGGAAAAATTATAAGTTCGGTTTTGGATAGATTGAGTTTGAGGAAGTGGTGTGACATCCAGACTGATATATCTGATAGTAAATTAGTGATACGTGAGGAGACAGAGGGAGTGAGCTGAGGGGTAGAGAAATAGATTTGGGTGTCGTCAGCGTAGAGGCGGTATTGGAAGCCATGGGAGGCTATCAGTTGACCCAGACAGGCGGTGTAGATTGGACCTCCTATTTTCAAGGATAGAACCTTGGGGGACCCCAACAGAGAATGGAAGAGGAGAGGAGGAAGTAGAGTTGTAAGAAACACTAAAGGTGCGGTTGGATAAGTAGGAAGAGAACCAGCGAATAGTACAGTCACGGAGACCAAAGGCGTGTAGTTTTTTTTGAGGAGGAGGGGGTGGTCAACCGTATCAAAGGCAGCAGAGAGGTCCAAGAGTAGGAGTACAGAATAGTGTTGATTGGTTTTGGCCGTTAGTAGATCGTTTGTTAGTTTTAGGAGAGCAGTTTCTGTGGAGTGTTAAGGAGAAAATCCAGACTGAAGGGGATCAAGAAGGTTATCAGCGAGGTGGATGCTCAGTCGGTTGTAGACCAGATGTTCGAGGAGTTCGGATAAGAAGGGGAGCAAGGAGATGAGGCGTAGGTTAAGATTGGATGGGTCCAGTGAGGGCTTTTTAAGTATGGGTCTGACAAGTGCATGTTTTAGAGAGTTGTGGAAGATGCCAGAAGAGAGGGAGAGATTGAAGATGTGGGTTACAGAGTGTAGCATAGGGCCAGAGGGTGAACATAGCATTTGTGAGGGAACGGAATCCAGAGGGCAGGTGGTAAGGTGGACATTAGCGAGTAGTTTAGCAACTTCGTCTGTAGTGGTGGGGTTGAAAGAGGGAAGTAATGATTGTGCCTGTGGGCATGAAGTGTAAAGCGTGGAGAGTACCGGAACAGTAGAGATCTCCGCGCAAATTGTATCAATCTTCTGTTTGAAGTGATTGGCGATCTCCTGGGCAGTGAGTGAGTTAGCGGGTAGAGGACGAAGTAGAGAGTTGAAGGTGGAGAAGAGTTGACGGGGACGGGATGATAAGTTGCTAATGAGTGGTAAAATAGGTCTGCTTGGCAGAGAGGAGGCTGGAATTATATTTTTGGAGGGCGTATTTATATTGGTTGAAATCTCTCTGAGACTTAGTCTTATGCCACAGGCGCTCAAGAGCACGACTACATTTTTTCAGACTTCTAGTATCATCTGTTTGCCAAGGTAGAAGGGGTCGGGGCTTGATTCTGCGTGTAGTGAGGGGGGCCAGTGAGTCCAGTGAGGCTAGAAGTGAAGCGTTGTAGACAGAAGTGGCTAGGTTGGTGCAGGATAGGGGTGAGATTTTGTCGTAGGTTGTTGATAGAGTAGAGAAGAAAAGGGTTGAGATGACATAGGTTTCTGCGGGTAACTTTAAGGCGGTTGGGGGGAGAGCGAAACTAATAAAGTGGTGATGAGAGAGAGGCAATGGATAGTTAGAGAGGTTGCATGGAGTGCAAAGGTGAGAGAAAATGAGGTCAAGGATATTGCCTTCTGAGTGAGTAGGAGCATGTATCCAATGCTTCAGGTCAAAGGAGGATGTTAGGCTGAGAAGTTTGGAAGAAGTCGCAGGAGTGTTAGTATTAATAGGGATGTTGAAGTCCCCGAGAATGATTGTGGGGATTTCAGAAGAAAGAAAGTAGGGTAGCCAGGCAGAGAAGTCATCAAGAAAGGTTGATACTGGTCCAGGGGGCCTGTAGATCACGGCTATCCTTAGAGAGATTGGAGTGAAAAGACGAATACAACGTGCTTCGAAAAAGAGGAGAGTGACAGAGAGGGAGGTGGCTGAAGTACCTGAAAGATGCTATGTGGGGTTAGGAGGATTCCGACACCTCCTCCCTTACGTCCACTGGATCTGGGGGAGTGAGTCCAGAGAAGACCACCATGGGATAGGGCAGCAGAAGACGCAGTGTCGGATTCGTGGAGCCAGGTTTCGGTAATGGCGAGTAGGTTAAATAAGTTGGCGATAAAGAGGTCATGGAGAGAGGTGAGTTTGTTGCAGACAGAGCAGGAGTTCCAAAGGGCACAAGAGAAAGGCAGTCTGGTCTTGGGAAGAATAGAAATGGGAACTAAATTGTGTTGATTGCGGCTGCTGCCAGAGGGTGCAGGGTGATGGGTGCATTGGGTACAGTTAAATGATGGAGGCCCAGGGTTTGGGGATATATCTCCAGAGGTTAGGAGAAGCAAGACGGTGAGGGAGGTAATATGGGAGTGGGATTTATATGAAGTGACATGCCCCAGGGTCTTAGAGATTTTTAGTGTGTGTGGATTTAGAATTTAGCCACTTTGAGAAAGAGCCAAGTTGTAAATGTGTACCCCCTGCAAATGCTTCACCCAAGAGAAGCTTATACTTATACTAAGAGTGGTGGGGTGTGGGTGGATTTTAATTATCACTCAGGAGGTAATAAAAGCTTGGCTGGTTAACAGGGCTAAATTCCTAATTCAAAAACAGACTAGCAAGAGGGCACTAAAGTTAAACGGGCCATAATTTTGGGTAAGACAAGGGAGATAATAAAGCATTGTAATGTGGACAGGTCTACAGACAGTTAAGTAAGAAAAACATACCAGCATTATTAGAGACACATAAGAAAAGCAGACAGCAGTGTTTCAGCTTTTGGGTGGAGTTGCAGCAGTAAGAGCATACCAGAGTTAAGAGACATAGGAGACAGTTATTTTATCTACACATTATTTATATACGTATTATTATTTTTATTTACATATTTTAGTCACAATAGAAAACATATAAAAAATATAAAATGTTTAAACTGAGAAAATGTATAATTTAAAGCGGTTGTATACCCATTTCTTTAATTTTTACCTAAAAGTAAACCTATAAGGATTACCTGTAGGTAAAATGAATATCTCCTAAACCTCTATGGTTTAGGAGATATTCACTTTGCATGCAGCTGCTGATGTCAGTGGCGCATGCGCTGTAAATGCCCAGCTAAAGGTCCGGCAGACGCTGCCGGACCTTGCCAGGAAGAACACTCGCATGCGCGGGAGTGACGTCATCGCAACTCCGGCCACTCACAGCACCGGAGCCGCGAACCCAGAAGACATGCTGAGGGGAAAATGTCAGCTCCCTCGGCGTGAACTGGGATTAGATATTGACGTCTCGTTCTAAGGCAAGTATTTCATAATGAGCTAGTATGCGGTGCATACTAGCTCATTACGCCTTTGCCTTACAGTTTTTTTTTTTTACTTTTTTTTTTCCTGCGGGTAAACAACCACTTAAAAAAAAAAAAAATAAAAAGGTAATTTTGAAATTGATGACAGCAACACGTCCCAAAAAGTTGGGGGGCGCGTCTGGATGTGAAGCAAGGTGGGCGTGCAGTAGCTGAGCTCCTCTTCTACCTAATCCTTTTGATCATCCTGCAATCATGGTCAGCACCTCCAAGATCATTTACTGGTGTACGAAAGGTGCCTCTATGGTTCCCTATTACTCCTGACCTCCTAGATGGCTCCGGGGAAGAGAAAATACGGCAAACATACAGCGCCCTAAGCTCGGTCTCCCCTGTTGGCAGCCATCTTGGCCACGCGCTCTGCCCCCTCCTCCCCATCCTGTGTAACAGCGAGCACTCAGATGGCAACTGCAGGCATGGGAGACGCAGAGCCATCATCAGCGCACCCGATGGCTGCTATCACTTCCTTAAAGGAGACACTTACTGCCAAGATCAACACAGTGACCACGGAGGTCAGTCTATTCAGGCATAAGGACAAATTCCGGTCCCGGATATCTGAGGCGGAATCCCATATAGCTCAGGTGGAAGAAGCGGTGCATGAGGACTCCAGGGAACTGAGAATCCTCCAAAAAAACAGGTACAATCCTTACATCAAAAAAACAGTGGACATGGAGGAGAACAGGCTCAGTCGTAACAATTTGCAGGTGCTGGGGCTCTTCGAACGGGCCGAAGGCGCCAAACCTGCTGAATGGTTCCTCCCCACGCTGCTAGGCCTCACGGATCTCCTTCCCACATTTGTAGTGGAGCAGGCCCATAGGGAGTCCATCCATTCCTGGTGCTCCACCTAGACCCTTCCTGATTAAGTTCCTCAATTACTGCGACAGGGATAGATTGCTGGCAGCTGCCAGAAATGCCGCAGACTTCTCCCTGTAACCCGACTACTCACCTCAAGTGCAGCAACGTCGTTGCTCCTTCATGGAGACCCGCAAGCTCCTCTGGAAGAACGGCCTGAAATACAGCCTCCTGTACCCCAGCAAGCTTAGGGTGGTGGGAGGTAGTTCCACCCACTACTTTGAAACCCCTGTGGCAGCTGTTTTTTGGCTCGACACCTGCTGATCCTCTTCATGGCCTCCTTACTGGATTACAATTCTGCCTGTTGCAGCCATTTAGGGAGGCTGGGATCCTGCCTTTAGCTACATGCTCCAGAGGCGGAGCACTTTTTCTACACGGCACACTGCTGAAGTTGACCCCAGTTTTCCCTCACCCACCTTGCATCTGGAACTTACCCAAGTACTGTCAGAAGATTCCTTGGGGTGTGCTCCAACTGCACCAGCCCTGTGTGCAAGGCTTCAAGGGGTCCTAGTGACCTGAAGTTTTCACCTTTGTTGACTAGTTATGGGAACAAACCCTGCATCAGATTTTTTTTCCTTTTTGGCCCCTGTTTTTGGCTGTGGTGTTTTGTTTTTTTTGGTGTCAGGGTAGGGAGTTATTTTTTGGGGGAGGGGAGGGTATAGGTTTTAAGGATTTACATGTATATACTGTTGCTCAAACACGTTTTACTCTAAAGACTCACACAGGCAATGCTCTTTTCTATGCCGACCCTAATGCGGAGTGGCTTGCTGGTCTGATCCTGGTCCTGCGCCCTCCTGATATTCCATGATGGCTAACTATGGTAAAGAGTCTTGTCATGGAATGTCAGGGGGCTCAATTCTTGGTACAAGCGGTCGCTGCCGTTTCAATATCTGAAAATACACAATCCCGACATAGAATTGCTACAAGAGACCCACTTAATGGGAAGCAGAGTAAATGGCTCTAAAAAAAAAAACGTGGGTACAAAAAGCATTTCACGCGACCTACTCCACATACTCCCGTGGGGTGTCTATTCTGATCAGTAAACAAAATACCATACATAATTCTTGATATCTAGACCCACATGGGAAACATGTTATGTTGGTGTTGATAGAAAATATATATATATATATATATATATATATATATATATATATATATATATATATATACATATACATATACACACACACACACCAAGAAATATATTATTGTCAATGCTTACCTGCCCCTCCTAGTCAGATGCAACCCCTGTACTCATTATACGAAAAGGTTGGCTCCACATTGCCCTGCCCCCAAATTCGGTTCATGGGTGACTTCAACGCCACCCTATCGCGAAACTTGGATAGGCCCTCACCTCAAACGAATTTCAATTCAGATCTGGGCACATGCCACGGACTTTACGGAGGTATGGAGATGGTTACATCCACACAACAGAACCTACTCCTGTTTCTCTACCACCTTTAAGACCTCATCACGAATAGACCTGGCATTTGAAAACATTGCCTCCTTAGCTAGATCCAAGAGGATGTTACCTTCCGTCTGGCCTTTCAGCTCATAATCCGCTAAATTGACTATTAGAACCCCAAAAATTGCACAATCGAGCCCTTTGGAGATTGCAACCCCATTGAATTAACCATGAGTCGGTTCAAGACCAAATTCCCCCTCAAGTGAAGGAATACTGGGTAATTAATGTGGAATCGGCCTCCTGAGTGTGACATGGCATGCATTTAGGGCTCACAGCAGGGGTCGGTATATCTCTGCTGTGGTCGCTGTGAAGGACCACGGTGATATGGTCTGTTCACTGCAACACAAGGTTGATAGGGCCTTAGGTCAGTACTGTGCATCTCCCACTGCCGCAAACTTTGATCACCTCTCCTCACTTAGGAGGGAATTGCATCTTCACGTCTCTGAAGTCACTAGACTTGGCATACAGTCTTGTAGGCAGGAATATTTTGGAGTATGGGGGAAAAAAAAAACAACTACTAATTGCTGGCGCTACTAGCACAAGATAGACCCCTTGCAGTTGTCTCCGAAATCCTCACAGCAGATGGCACGCCGTCTCACAGGATGACATCCTGATGGAATTCACTAGATTCTACAGTACACGTCCTCCTTGCCAGATGCCTTCTACTCTGCGCCCATGACTTCCGTTTTAGATACCCTGACACTGGGCTGGCTCTCCTAATCTGAGAGGAATCTTCTGGTTGCAGATTTCACCCTGGAAGAAATCACACTTGCCATACAGTCTTTTCCGGCGGGTAAAGCCCTTGGCCCCAATGGCTTGCCCATTGAATTGTATAGAGCCCACACTGAATTGTTTGCACCAATACTGGCCGAGTTGTTCTCACCCCCCCCCTCCATGAAGGAAGCCCATATTATCCTAATACCTAAGCCCAATAAGGATCCCAAGCTGTGCGCCTAATACAGACCAATTGCACTTCTCAATTGTGATCTGAAGATCCTTACCAAGTTGCTAGCCACTAGACTAAACAAAGTTATAAAACCCCTTGTAGACCCGGATCAAATGGGCTTTATGCCAGGTAGGTCCACAGATATCAACATACATAGATCATTCCTTCAATATCCATGCCCCCCACACAAATCAGGGTACTAGGATGATTGCCACCCTAGACATGGAAAAGGCATTTGATACTGTGGAATGGGTGTATTTATGGGAGGTGATGGAGGAGGATGGGATTCCCACTAAAATTTATTGACTGGGTACGTACGCTCTACACTGGCCCCCTGGCAAGCATAAGGCTTAATGGCTTGCTATCTGACCCCTTTCCCCTGCAGAGGGGTACCAGACAGGGATGCCCTCTCTCCCTGGCCCTCTTCGTCCTGGCCATGGAACCCATTGCTGAAGCCCTCAGAATTTCACCCGAGATTAGCAGCCTTCGGGTGGGGTGGCTGGAGGAGAGTGGCTCTCTATGCCGAGGACTTACTGCTTTTCTTGAATGATGCTGGAGGGTGCCTTTAGAATTATGAACACCTTCTCAGCCTTCACGGGTGAATTGGCACAAATCCCAGCCGTTTCCGGTGGTTGAAGAGGCTAACGTTCTTCCTCACCCCCCCTCTCTCCCGCTACAGTGGGTCGACCACTTTACCTATCTGGGAATTGTGATATCCAGACAGACGTTGTAGGGACTTTGTGAAACTCAACCTGGATCCTGTGCTGGCTGGGGTTAAGACTAGACTGAAGGCATGGCGCAATCTACCCCTCTCACCAATTGGACATATTAACCTCCTTAAAATGAAGGTCCTCCAATTCACATATATATTTTTTAGAAACTCTCAGTGGCCTTCAAAGAACTCTTTAAACTGGAGTTCCACCCACTTTTACAACTCTTCAGCATCCCTCACTAAACTGTGCACTGTAAATGAATGGGATATTTTTTTTCTCAGCACCTACTGTATATCTGCTGTATTCATTTTTCACTTCCTCCTCTGTGGCCGTGGCCCATCGCATCATTTCCTGTTTGCAATGCCTTCTGGGAAGGGGCGGCAACTTCCTCTGACACTGCCGTTGCTATGGAAACCTGACCTGAAATCTATTACACTGCTTGTGCTGCACTGAGCATGTGCGAGATCTGCAAGGATGAGATCCAGGAAGAAATACAGTCTGGCTTCAGATGCCCACACTTAAGATGGCCATGACCTGCTGCAAGTTTATAAAATAACAAACTACTGCTATAAACTAAGAAAACAGAACTTAGTTTACAGACTAACTTTACTAGAATACATTAAGCTTGTGTATTATAGGGGTATTTTTATTTAAAAATTATAATTTCGGCC
Source organism: Aquarana catesbeiana (assembly GCF_042186555.1). Taxonomy (NCBI): domain Eukaryota; kingdom Metazoa; phylum Chordata; class Amphibia; order Anura; family Ranidae; genus Aquarana; species Aquarana catesbeiana. The sequence continues at coordinate 272,412,833 of NC_133326.1, forward strand.
GGAACACCACTTTAACTCCATTAAACAACTTTTCACGTCCATTATCCACAAAACCACCCAGATCCAAATATATCACTTTGACTAGGCCTGTGGACGGGGGGGAGGCGGATTAGCTATTCCCGATTGTTATAAATATTTATATGAAGCCAGCTAGTGACTGCCCATTGGTGGCATAACCAATTCTGCTACAGTGCTGGAGGCAGCAATTGTCAAATCTCTGGAGGCCTTACAGGGGCTGGTTAGGGGGAAAAAGTCCCCACATCACCTCAGTCCCTCCATGTGCACCACCATACAAGTGTGGAAAATGAGTGAAGCTCTGCAGACACCCCAGACAAACTCTCTCTCCACATACACCATTGTGACTGAACCCCAATCTCCCGCATTTCTACACCATCCCAGACCCACAGGCTTGGGCCAAACACAAAATAGTGAAGCTGGCACATATCATCACTAACACTGAATTGTCTTCTTTCAGTACTCTGCAATCAAAATTTTATGTACACACACACACACGCACGCACATTTTGGATACCTCCAGATTGCTCTTACCTTCAGGTGCCAATTTCTGGGCCAACAGGTAACTTTCATACTCAGAATTGGAATCTACCCTCCGAGTGAAGAACTTGGGGAAGCCCACGTCTCAACTTTATGGCTACCTACTCGTGGCTGCTAGTCCTGAGCTGTCCTCCCTCAGCAGGAAATGGGTGGGGGACATCCCAGAACTGGATGAAGATGACTGGAGGGAGATTTGGGATTTCCCCTTCTCCCCCTTGGTCTCAGCCAGGGATAAGATGGTTCAAATATAAAATTCTGTCCAAAAATACATCCATAAATATATTAATTCTTTATTTTTATCAATTTAAAAAATGCAAAGTAAGGGAACAGAAGAAAAATCTTAATCAAATCAATACTTGGTGTGATACCCTTTGCCTTCAAACTAGCATCAATTCCTACACTTGCACAAAGTCATATTTTGTAGGATAAGATTCAGGTGTACAATTAAACCTAAGAGGTGCTCATGAACTTCAATTTCACATGTATATTGAAACACCGCCATTAACTGAAACAGAAAACTATGTATGAGGCTTAAAACTGGGTGAGGAACAGCCAAACTCTGCTGCTAAGTTGAAGTTGTGGAACACCGTTTCAGGTCACAGGTCATACACCATGGCAAGACTGAGCACAGCGACAAGACACAAGGTAGCTATACTGCATCAGCAAGGTCTCTACCAGGCAAAGAATTCAAAGCAGACTGGCGTTTTAAGATGTGCTGGTTTAAGCTCTTTTGAAGAAGCACAAAGAAATGGGCAATGATGAGGGCTATAGACGCAGTAGTTGGCCAAGGAAACAATGCAGCAGATGAAAAAAAACATCAGACTTACTCCCTTCAACATCAGAAGATGTCCAGCAGTGCCATCAGCACAGAACTGGAGGAAACCAGTGGGACCGAGGTACACCCATCTACTGTCCTGTAGACAGTCTGGTCAAAAGAAGTGGTCTTAGTGAATAAATTGTGGACAAAAACACATAATTCCAACGTGGAAACTCAACGATGCACAAAAATTTGAAATATTTGGCTGTAGTAGGAGGCAGTTTGTTCACTGAAGGGCTGGAGAGTGGCACAATAATGAGTGTCTGTAGGCAACAGTGAAGTGTGGTGGAGGTTCATTGTCCTCAGTACTAAGAAATACAAGCACATACTTACCATCAGGGAGGAGTGTGACCGGCCCAAATTGATTCCGCAACAGGACAAACCCAAACATACAACAAATGTCATCAAGAACCTTCAGCATAAAGAACAACAATGAGTCCTGGAAGTGATGGTTTGGTTTCCACAGAGCCCTTATCTTAACATTGAGTCTGTCTGGAATTACATGACAAGACAGAAAGATTTGAGGCAGCCTACATCGACTGAAGATCTGTGGATAGTTCTCCAAGATGTTTGGAAAAACCTACCTGCCAAGTTCTTTCAAAAAACTGTGTCTAAAGCCCCATACACACTATTAGATTTTCGTCTTCAGATTTACCAAAACGATATGAGGTCAAACCTTAAGAGTTAAAATTTGTATGCAATCAGGCAGGCCCTTGCACTACATGGTTTTTGTAAATGTGTAAGAAGGAAGGAAGGAAGGAAGGAAGGAAGGAAGGAAGGAAGGAAGGAAGGAAGGAAGGAAGGAAGGAAGGAAGGAAGGAAGGAAGGAAGGAAGGAAGGAAGGAAGGAAGGAAGGAAGGAAGGAAGGAAGGAAGGAAGGAAGGAAGGAAGGAAGAAAGAAAGAAAGAAAGAAAGAAAGAAAGAAAGAAAGAAAGAAAGAAAGAAAGAAAAGAAAGAAAGAAAGAAAGAAAGAAAGAAAGAAAGGAAGGAAGGAAGGAAGGAAGGAAGGAAGGAAGGAAGGAAGGAAAGAAAACGTGGATGCTACCATCCATCGATTTCAAAATCATCTAATTTTTTTACTTATAATGGTAACTTTTCTCAGGTTAAACATTTGATTTCTTTTCTATTGTAAGTAAAATGAGTTTGAGATTTGGAAATCATTGCATTCGGTTTTTATGTAGATCTTACAAAGCGTTACAAACTTTTTTGGAATTGGGGTTGTGTTTAGCAAGTACAGTGAGGGGGAAAGTATTTGATCCTCTGCTGATTTTGTATGTTTGCCCACTGACAAAGAAATGATCACTCTATAATTTTAAATGGTACGTTTAATTTAACAGTGAGAGACAGAATAAAAAAAAAAAAAAAAAAAAAAAATCCAGAAAAATGCATTTCAAAAAAGTTATAAATTGAGTTGCATTTTAATGAGTGAAATAAGCATTTAACCCCTTTGCAAAACATGACTTAGCACTTATTGGAAAATCACAGAGGTCAGACATTTCTTGTAGTTGGCCACCATGTTTGCACACATCTCAGGAGGGATTTTGTCCCACTCCTCTTTGCATATCCTCTCCAATTCATTAAGGTTTCGAGGCTGACGTTTGGCAACTCAAATCTTTAGCTCCCTCCACATATTTTCTATGGGATTAAGGTCTGCTAGGCCACTACAGGACCTTAATGTGCTTCTACTTGAGCCATTCCTTTGTTGCCTTGGCCATGTATTTTGGGTTATTGTCATGCTGGAAAACTCATCCAGGACCCATTTGCAATGCCCTGGTTGAGGGAAGAAGGTTCTTGCCCAAGATTTGACCATACATGGCTCTGTCCATCTTCCCTTTGATGTGGTGAAGTTGTCCTGTCCCCTTAGCAGAAAAACACCCCCAAAGCATAATGCTTCCACCTCCATGTTTAACGGTGGGGATGGTGTTCTTGGGGTCATAGGCAGCATTCCTCTTCCCTCAAACATGGCGAGTTGAGTTGATGCCAAAGAGCCAGATTTTGGCCTCATCTGACCACAACGCTTTCACCCAGTTCTCCTCAGAATCATTTAGATGTTCATTAGCAAACTTCAGAAGGGTCTGTACATGTGCTTTCTTGCGCAGGGGGGACCTTGCGGGCGCTGCAGGATTTCAGTCCTTCACGGCATAGTGTGTTACCAAGTGTTTTCTTGGTGACTATAGTCCCAGCTGACTTGAGATCACTGACAAGATTCTCCAGTGTAGTTCTGGGACGATTCCTCGTCGTTCTCATAATCATTGAAACTCCACGAGGCAAGAACTTGCATGGAGCCCCAAACCGAGGGAGACACCTGTGGACAGGTGTTTTTTTATACAGGTAACAAGCTGAAATTAGGAGCACTCCCTTTAAGAGAGTGCTCCTAATCTCAGCTCGAAACCTGTATAGAAGACACCTGGGAGCCAGAAATCTTGCAGATTAATAGGGGATCAAATACATTATTTTCACTCATTAAAATACAAAATCAATTTATAACTTTTTTTGAAATGCATTTTTCTGGATTTTTTGTTATTCTCTCACTTTTAAAATAAACCTACCCTTAAAATTATAGAAGGAGCATTTCTTTGTCAGTGGACAATTGTACAAAATCAGCAGGGAATCAAATACTTTTTCTCCCTCATTGTATAAATGCAATGTCTAAAATGGAGGGGGGGGCGCGACAAACAAACATGACCTTTGATTTGATAAAAAAATAAGGATAGTCCACCTACCATGGAAATGTCCCGCAGACGGCTTGGAGTCTGTACTAATCGAGGTGATCGCCCTGCTGAGCCCATTATTGCAGAAATATCTGGTGGCTTTGATGAACTCCATGGCTGTGGAGTCACTGGATAAAAAAAAAAAAAAAAAAAAAAGAGAAGGATCTCACAAGACTTGAATAGCATTATGGAGGTTTGCATATTCACTACAGTTTACTATTGTACCCTCTAAGGAAAAAGAAACCATTTAATTCCATTACATAGGAAAAAATAAAATTCAAAGAAATCCTAAGCGCCACTCCTACAACGTGATAATGGAAAGCCTAAAAAGCTGCTGACACTAATCACAATCCTACATGTATATCAATACATTTAAACAATCAACTGTGCAGCACTTAAAACCAAACACGTGGTGAGGCTAGAAAGCTGGGGGGGGGGGGGGGGGGGGGGGTAAGAGCACCTGTGGTGATAGACATCCTGGATCCCTTTACAGCACAGAGGAGTGGATTAATTTTTAGCACTTATTATGAAGCACTTACATTATGGGGACTTTATGGACTAATTTCTTAATTTCTTTTTTATGTAATTTTTATTATATGTTTATATGAATTCTGTTTTTTATTGTTTTACAAAACGTAAGTGTTTATGCACTGCATGATTAGTATTGGTTTCACATATGAAGTGATATTTGTGGCATCATCAGAAGACTAATATATTTTCACTTTAGTGTGTTTAGTTTTAAGCGCTGCACAGTTGATTGTTTAAACATAGGAAAAAAGCCACAAACTTGCGGATAACGATGACAAAGATGAATGACCCCTTGCCTTCCACAGGAAACAACCCAAAAATGAATTAAAAGTTCCTTCCACCCTTCTTGTCTCAGTTTAATAAATAGAACAAAGTGTAGCGCTAAATGATGTTGTGCCCAGTGCAATCCATACATAAATCAAAATGACACTGGAAAAACAGCATGAATATACTAACATAAAATAATATGCACAATCAATACTGTTAAAATGAAAAAAAGTCCATAAATAATAGTAGATGTGAATCTATTCCCAGTCTGAGTGCGAGGAAATCTTGCAAACAGTGAATGTATACACTTGTGAAGAGAACCACCACCATATAGGGGAGGTTTACCCAGATCGTTTGAATACGCTCTGCGTGTCAAACAGGCTTGAGTATAATTGGATGGACCCTGGATCAATGTCGTCAGACAGGTGTATACGGATGGCAGCCAGATGGAATCATGGGAAACCGAAGCTCAAAAATCCATAGGCATATAGAGAATATCAAAGAGGAAAACGAAGAAGGACCATAGCGTGATTCTGCTTCCTCCAGGTTTCCTGGGGCACTGCACAGGGCTGATCTCTCTCCAAAAGAAGAATTTGGATGGAAGCAGCAGAGAGAGATCAGCCCTGTGCAGTGCCCCAGGAAACCTGGAAGAAGCAGAATCACGCTCATGGTTCCTTCTTCGTTTTCCTCTTTCATATTCTCTATATGCCTATGGATTTTTGAGCTTCGGTCTGCCTGTGGTACTACATTTCCGAGATTCCCATCTGGCTGCCATCCGTTATACACCTGTCTGACGACACTGATCCAGGGTCCATCCAATTATACTCAAGCCTGTTTGACACGCAGAGCGTATGCTCTAGCGTGTTCAAACGACTCTGGTAAGCCTCCCCTATATTGGTGGTGGATCTGTCTCGCGTGTGTACACACGCGAGACAGATCCACACCCAAATATAGGGGAGGCTTACCAGATCGTTTGAACACGATAGAGCATACGCTCTGCGTGTCAAACAGGCTTGAGATATAATTGGATGGACCCTGGATCAGTGTCGTCAGACAGGTGTATACGGATGGCAGCCAGATGGAATCTCGGGAAATGTAGTACCACAGGCAGACCGAAGCTCAAAAATCCATAGGCATATAGAGAATATGAAAGGAGGAAAACGAAGAAGGACCATAGCGTGATTCTGCTTCTTCCAGGTTTCCTGGGCACTGCACAGGC